>NW_027118809.1:600000-783617 GCF_036417845.1 Apteryx mantelli
AGACTGATGAAGCTGTTCGCTGCCTCGCCAACAAGCAAAGCGCTCGATCTCGTCGCTGCCTCGCAAACTAAGCAACCCATGCGACCCTTTGCCGCCTGCCAAAGCACTGCGTCCCTCCGCCGCCTCGCCGCCTGCCAAAGCGCCGCGTCTGCTCGCCACCTCACCGCCTAGCACAGCGCTGCCTCCCTTTTCCCCCTCGCCGCCTCTCACACCGCTTCGTCCCCTCGCGCTCGCCGTCTACCAAAGCGCTGCGTCCCTCCCGCCCTCGCCGCCTGGCAAACGGCTGCGTCCTTCAGCGCGTTGGCGCCTCGCCGCATGGCAGCCTAGCAAAGCGCTGCGTGCCTTCGCTGCCTGGCAAAGCGCCGTGTCCCTTCGCCGCCTCGCCGCCTAGCAAAGCGCCGTGTCCCTTCAGCGCCTCGCCGACTAGCACAACGCCGTGACCCTTGGACGCCTAGCAAAGCAGCGCGTGCCTTCGCCGCCTAAGAAAGCGCTGCGTGCCTTTTCGCCCTCGCCGCCTAGCAAAGAGCCGTGTCCCTTCGCCGCCTCGCCGCCTCCCAAAGCGCTGCGTCCCTCCGCCGCCTCGCCGCCTGGCACACCGCTGCGTGCCTTCGCCGCCTGCCAAAGCACTGCGTGCCTTCGCCGCCTCGCTGCTTAGCAAACGCCCTAGTAGCGCCGAAGGGACACAGCGCTTTTGTAGGCGCCGAAGGCACGTGGCGCTTTGCTAAGGCACGAGGCAGCGAAGCCACCAAGCGATCTGGTAGTCGTCGACGGCATACGGCGCTTTGCTAGGTGGCGAGGCAGCGAAGGCACGCAGCGCTTTGCTCGGCGCCGAGGAGTCGAAGGCAGGCGGTGCTTTGCTAGGAGCCGAAGGAACACGGCGCTTTCCTTGGCACCCACACGACGCGGAGCTTTGCTAGGCGGCGAAGGCAGACGATGCTTTGCGAGGCAGCGAGGCGACGAAGGGAGGCAGCGCTTTGCTAGGCGGCGAAGCGACAAAGTGATCTGGGAGGCGGCGAAGGGACTCGGCGCTTAGCTAGGCGGCGAGGCGGCGAAGAGATGCAGCGCTTTCTTAGGCGGCGAGGCGGCGAAGGTACGCAGCGGTGTGCGAGGCGGCGAAGGCACGCAGTGCTTTGCCAGGCGGCGAAGGCACGCGGCGCTTTGCTAGGCGGCGAACGCCCTCGTTGCTTTGCTAGGCGGCGAAGGAAGAAGGCGCTTTGCTAGGCGGCGATGGGAGGCGACGATTTGCTAGGCGGCGAAGGGACGAAGCAATTTGGGAGGAAGCGAACGCACACGGCGATTTGGTAGGCGGCGAGGGGGCGAAGGCACGCGCTGCCTTGCTAGGCGGCAAAGGGTCACAGCGGTGTGCTAGTCGGCGAGGCGCTGAAGGGACACGGCGCTTTGCTAGGCGGCGAGGCGGCGAAGGGACGAAGCGATTTGCTAGGCGGCGATTCGGTGCCTCGCAGAAGAACTAAGCACTGTGCACGTTGGCTGTCTCACAGACAAGCAGACTGATGAAGCTGTTCGCTGCCTCGCCAACAAGCAAAGCGCTCGATCTCGTCGCTGCCTCGCAAACTAAGCAACCCATGCGACCCTTTGCCGCCTGCCAAAGCACTGCGTCCCTCCGCCGCCTCGCCGCCTGCCAAAGCGCCGCGTCTGCTCGCCACCTCACCGCCTAGCACAGCGCTGCCTCCCTTTTCCCCCTCGCCGCCTCTCACACCGCTTCGTCCCCTCGCGCTCGCCGTCTACCAAAGCGCTGCGTCCCTCCCGCCCTCGCCGCCTGGCAAACGGCTGCGTCCTTCAGCGCGTTGGCGCCTCGCCGCATGGCAGCCTAGCAAAGCGCTGCGTGCCTTCGCTGCCTGGCAAAGCGCCGTGTCCCTTCGCCGCCTCGCCGCCTAGCAAAGCGCCGTGTCCCTTCAGCGCCTCGCCGACTAGCACAACGCCGTGACCCTTGGACGCCTAGCAAAGCAGCGCGTGCCTTCGCCGCCTAAGAAAGCGCTGCGTGCCTTTTCGCCCTCGCCGCCTAGCAAAGAGCCGTGTCCCTTCGCCGCCTCGCCGCCTCCCAAAGCGCTGCGTCCCTCCGCCGCCTCGCCGCCTGGCACACCGCTGCGTGCCTTCGCCGCCTGCCAAAGCACTGCGTGCCTTCGCCGCCTCGCTGCTTAGCAAACGCCCTAGTAGCGCCGAAGGGACACAGCGCTTTTGTAGGCGCCGAAGGCACGTGGCGCTTTGCTAAGGCACGAGGCAGCGAAGCCACCAAGCGATCTGGTAGTCGTCGACGGCATACGGCGCTTTGCTAGGTGGCGAGGCAGCGAAGGCACGCAGCGCTTTGCTCGGCGTCGAGGAGTCGAAGGCAGGCGGTGCTTTGCTAGGAGCCGAAGGAACACGGCGCTTTGCTTGGCGGCGAAGGAAAACGGCGCTTTGCTAGGCGGCGAGGAGGCGAAGCGATTTGGGAGGCGGCAAAGGGACGCGGCGCTTTGCTAGGCGGCGAGGGCGAAAAGGCACGCAGCGCTTTCTTAAGCAGCGAGGCGGCGAAGGCACGCGCTGCTTTGCTAGGCGGCGAGGGTCACAGCGGTGTGCTAGTCGGCGAGGCGCTGAAGGGACACGGCAATTTGCTAGGCGGCGAGGCGCCGAAGCCATTTGAGAGGCGGCGAGGGCGAAAAGGGACGCAGCGATGTGCTAGGCGGCGGAGGCACGCAGCGCTTTGCTCGGCGCCGAGGAGTCGAAGGCAGGCGGTGCTTTGCTAGGAGCCGAAGGAACACGGCGCTTTGCTTGGCACCCACACGACGCGGAGCTTTGCTAGGCGGCGAAGGCAGACGATGCTTTGCGAGGCAGCGAGGCGACGAAGGGAGGCAGCGCTTTGCTAGGCGGCGAAGCGACAAAGTGATCTGGGAGGCGGCGAAGGGACTCGGCGCTTAGCTAGGCGGCGAGGCGGCGAAGAGATGCAGCGCTTTCTTAGGCGGCGAGGCGGCGAAGGTACGCAGCGGTGTGCGAGGCGGCGAAGGCACGCAGTGCTTTGCCAGGCGGCGAAGGCACGCGGCGCTTTGCTAGGCGGCGAACGCCCTCGTTGCTTTGCTAGGCGGCGAAGGAAGAAGGCGCTTTGCTAGGCGGCGATGGGAGGCGACGATTTGCTAGGCGGCGAGGCAGCGAAGGGACGAAGCAATTTGGGAGGAAGCGAACGCACACGGCGATTTGGTAGGCGGCGAGGGGGCGAAGGCACGCGCTGCCTTGCTAGGCGGCAAAGGGTCACAGCGGTGTGCTAGTCGGCGAGGCGCTGAAGGGACACGGCGCTTTGCTAGGCGGCGAGGCGGCGAAGGGACGAAGCGATTTGCTAGGCGGCGATTCGGTGCCTCGCAGAAGAACTAAGCACTGTGCACGTTGGCTGTCTCACAGACAAGCAGACTGATGAAGCTGTTCGCTGCCTCGCCAACAAGCAAAGCGCTCGATCTCGTCGCTGCCTCGCAAACTAAGCAACCCATGCGACCCTTTGCCGCCTGCCAAAGCACTGCGTCCCTCCGCCGCCTCGCCGCCTGCCAAAGCGCCGCGTCTGCTCGCCACCTCACCGCCTAGCACAGCGCTGCCTCCCTTTTCCCCCTCGCCGCCTCTCACACCGCTTCGTCCCCTCGCGCTCGCCGTCTACCAAAGCGCTGCGTCCCTCCCGCCCTCGCCGCCTGGCAAACGGCTGCGTCCTTCAGCGCGTTGGCGCCTCGCCGCATGGCAGCCTAGCAAAGCGCTGCGTGCCTTCGCTGCCTGGCAAAGCGCCGTGTCCCTTCGCCGCCTCGCCGCCTAGCAAAGCGCCGTGTCCCTTCGCCGCCTCGCCGCCTAGCAAAGCGCCGTGTCCCTTCAGCGCCTCGCCGACTAGCACAACGCCGTGACCCTTGGACGCCTAGCAAAGCAGCGCGTGCCTTCGCCGCCTAAGAAAGCGCTGCGTGCCTTTTCGCCCTCGCCGCCTAGCAAAGAGCCGTGTCCCTTCGCCGCCTCGCCGCCTCCCAAAGCGCTGCGTCCCTCCGCCGCCTCGCCGCCTGGCACACCGCTGCGTGCCTTCGCCGCCTGCCAAAGCACTGCGTGCCTTCGCCGCCTCGCTGCTTAGCAAACGCCCTAGTAGCGCCGAAGGGACACAGCGCTTTTGTAGGCGCCGAAGGCACGTGGCGCTTTGCTAAGGCACGAGGCAGCGAAGCCACCAAGCGATCTGGTAGTCGTCGACGGCATACGGCGCTTTGCTAGGTGGCGAGGCAGCGAAGGCACGCAGCGCTTTGCTCGGCGTCGAGGAGGCGAAGGCAGGCGGTGCTTTGCTAGGAGCCGAAGGAACACGGCGCTTTGCTTGGCGGCGAAGGAAAACGGCGCTTTGCTAGGCGGCGAGGAGGCGAAGCGATTTGGGAGGCGGCAAAGGGACGCGGCGCTTTGCTAGGCGGCGAGGGCGAAAAGGCACGCAGCGCTTTCTTAAGCAGCGAGGCGGCGAAGGCACGCGCTGCTTTGCTAGGCGGCGAGGGTCACAGCGGTGTGCTAGTCGGCGAGGCGCTGAAGGGACACGGCAATTTGCTAGGCGGCGAGGCGCCGAAGCCATTTGAGAGGCGGCGAGGGCGAAAAGGGACGCAGCGGTGTGCTAGGCGGCGGAGGCACGCAGCGCTTTGCTCGGCGCCGAGGAGTCGAAGGCAGGCGGTGCTTTGCTAGGAGCCGAAGGAACACGGCGCTTTGCTTGGCACCCACACGACGCGGAGCTTTGCTAGGCGGCGAAGGCAGACGATGCTTTGCGAGGCAGCGAGGCGACGAAGGGAGGCAGCGCTTTGCTAGGCGGCGAAGCGACAAAGTGATCTGGGAGGCGGCGAAGGGACTCGGCGCTTAGCTAGGCGGCGAGGCGGCGAAGAGATGCAGCGCTTTCTTAGGCGGCGAGGCGGCGAAGGTACGCAGCGGTGTGCGAGGCGGCGAAGGCACGCAGTGCTTTGCCAGGCGGCGAAGGCACGCGGCGCTTTGCTAGGCGGCGAACGCACTCGTTGCTTTGCTAGGCGGCGAAGGAAGAAGGCGCTTTGCTAGGCGGCGATGGGAGGCGACGATTTGCTAGGCGGCGAGGCAGCGAAGGGACGAAGCAATTTGGGAGGAAGCGAACGCACACGGCGATTTGGTAGGCGGCGAGGGGGCGAAGGCACGCGCTGCCTTGCTAGGCGGCAAAGGGTCACAGCGGTGTGCTAGTCGGCGAGGCGCTGAAGGGACACGGCGCTTTGCTAGGCGGCGAGGCGGCGAAGGGACGAAGCGATTTGCTAGGCGGCGATTCGGTGCCTCGCAGAAGAACTAAGCACTGTGCACGTTGGCTGTCTCACAGACAAGCAGACTGATGAAGCTGTTCGCTGCCTCGCCAACAAGCAAAGCGCTCGATCTCGTCGCTGCCTCGCAAACTAAGCAACCCATGCGACCCTTTGCCGCCTGCCAAAGCACTGCGTCCCTCCGCCGCCTCGCCGCCTGCCAAAGCGCCGCGTCTGCTCGCCACCTCACCGCCTAGCACAGCGCTGCCTCCCTTTTCCCCCTCGCCGCCTCTCACACCGCTTCGTCCCCTCGCGCTCGCCGTCTACCAAAGCGCTGCGTCCCTCCCGCCCTCGCCGCCTGGCAAACGGCTGCGTCCTTCAGCGCGTTGGCGCCTCGCCGCATGGCAGCCTAGCAAAGCGCTGCGTGCCTTCGCTGCCTGGCAAAGCGCCGTGTCCCTTCGCCGCCTCGCCGCCTAGCAAAGCGCCGTGTCCCTTCAGCGCCTCGCCGACTAGCACAACGCCGTGACCCTTGGACGCCTAGCAAAGCAGCGCGTGCCTTCGCCGCCTAAGAAAGCGCTGCGTGCCTTTTCGCCCTCGCCGCCTAGCAAAGAGCCGTGTCCCTTCGCCGCCTCGCCGCCTCCCAAAGCGCTGCGTCCCTCCGCCGCCTCGCCGCCTGGCACACCGCTGCGTGCCTTCGCCGCCTGCCAAAGCACTGCGTGCCTTCGCCGCCTCGCTGCTTAGCAAAGGCCCTAGTAGCGCCGAAGGGACACAGCGCTTTTGTAGGCGCCGAAGGCACGTGGCGCTTTGCTAAGGCACGAGGCAGCGAAGCCACCAAGCGATCTGGTAGTCGTCGACGGCATACGGCGCTTTGCTAGGTGGCGAGGCAGCGAAGGCACGCAGCGCTTTGCTCGGCGTCGAGGAGTCGAAGGCAGGCGGTGCTTTGCTAGGAGCCGAAGGAACACGGCGCTTTGCTTGGCACCCACACGACGCGGAGCTTTGCTAGGCGGCGAAGGCAGACGATGCTTTGCGAGGCAGCGAGGCGACGAAGGGAGGCAGCGCTTTGCTAGGCGGCGAAGCGACAAAGTGATCTGGGAGGCGGCGAAGGGACTCGGCGCTTAGCTAGGCGGCGAGGCGGCGAAGAGATGCAGCGCTTTCTTAGGCGGCGAGGCGGCGAAGGTACGCAGCGGTGTGCGAGGCGGCGAAGGCACGCAGTGCTTTGCCAGGCGGCGAAGGCACGCGGCGCTTTGCTAGGCGGCGAACGCCCTCGTTGCTTTGCTAGGCGGCGAAGGAAGAAGGCGCTTTGCTAGGCGGCGATGGGAGGCGACGATTTGCTAGGCGGCGAGGCAGCGAAGGGACGAAGCAATTTGGGAGGAAGCGAACGCACACGGCGATTTGGTAGGCGGCGAGGGGGCGAAGGCACGCGCTGCCTTGCTAGGCGGCAAAGGGTCACAGCGGTGTGCTAGTCGGCGAGGCGCTGAAGGGACACGGCGCTTTGCTAGGCGGCGAGGCGGCGAAGGGACGAAGCGATTTGCTAGGCGGCGATTCGGTGCCTCGCAGAAGAACTAAGCACTGTGCACGTTGGCTGTCTCACAGACAAGCAGACTGATGAAGCTGTTCGCTGCCTCGCCAACAAGCAAAGCGCTCGATCTCGTCGCTGCCTCGCAAACTAAGCAACCCATGCGACCCTTTGCCGCCTGCCAAAGCACTGCGTCCCTCCGCCGCCTCGCCGCCTGCCAAAGCGCCGCGTCTGCTCGCCACCTCACCGCCTAGCACAGCGCTGCCTCCCTTTTCCCCCTCGCCGCCTCTCACACCGCTTCGTCCCCTCGCGCTCGCCGTCTACCAAAGCGCTGCGTCCCTCCCGCCCTCGCCGCCTGGCAAACGGCTGCGTCCTTCAGCGCGTTGGCGCCTCGCCGCATGGCAGCCTAGCAAAGCGCTGCGTGCCTTCGCTGCCTGGCAAAGCGCCGTGTCCCTTCGCCGCCTCGCCGCCTAGCAAAGCGCCGTGTCCCTTCAGCGCCTCGCCGACTAGCACAACGCCGTGACCCTTGGAGGCCTAGCAAAGCAGCGCGTGCCTTCGCCGCCTAAGAAAGCGCTGCGTGCCTTTTCGCCCTCGCCGCCTAGCAAAGAGCCGTGTCCCTTCGCCGCCTCGCCGCCTCCCAAAGCGCTGCGTCCCTCCGCCGCCTCGCCGCCTGGCACACCGCTGCGTGCCTTCGCCGCCTGCCAAAGCACTGCGTGCCTTCGCCGCCTCGCTGCTTAGCAAACGCCCTAGTAGCGCCGAAGGGACACAGCGCTTTTGTAGGCGCCGAAGGCACGTGGCGCTTTGCTAAGGCACGAGGCAGCGAAGCCACCAAGCGATCTGGTAGTCGTCGACGGCATACGGCGCTTTGCTAGGTGGCGAGGCAGCGAAGGCACGCAGCGCTTTGCTCGGCGTCGAGGAGGCGAAGGCAGGCGGTGCTTTGCTAGGAGCCGAAGGAACACGGCGCTTTGCTTGGCGGCGAAGGAAAACGGCGCTTTGCTAGGCGGCGAGGAGGCGAAGCGATTTGGGAGGCGGCAAAGGGACGCGGCGCTTTGCTAGGCGGCGAGGGCGAAAAGGCACGCAGCGCTTTCTTAAGCAGCGAGGCGGCGAAGGCACGCGCTGCTTTGCTAGGCGGCGAGGGTCACAGCGGTGTGCTAGTCGGCGAGGCGCTGAAGGGACACGGCAATTTGCTAGGCGGCGAGGCGCCGAAGCCATTTGAGAGGCGGCGAGGGCGAAAAGGGACGCAGCGGTGTGCTAGGCGGCGGAGGCACGCAGCGCTTTGCTCGGCGCCGAGGAGTCGAAGGCAGGCGGTGCTTTGCTAGGAGCCGAAGGAACACGGCGCTCTGCTTGGCACCCACACGACGCGGAGCTTTGCTAGGCGGCGAAGGCAGACGATGCTTTGCGAGGCAGCGAGGCGACGAAGGGAGGCAGCGCTTTGCTAGGCGGCGAAGCGACAAAGTGATCTGGGAGGCGGCGAAGGGACTCGGCGCTTAGCTAGGCGGCGAGGCGGCGAAGAGATGCAGCGCTTTCTTAGGCGGCGAGGCGGCGAAGGTACGCAGCGGTGTGCGAGGCGGCGAAGGCACGCAGTGCTTTGCCAGGCGGCGAAGGCACGCGGCGCTTTGCTAGGCGGCGAACGCCCTCGTTGCTTTGCTAGGCGGCGAAGGAAGAAGGCGCTTTGCTAGGCGGCGATGGGAGGCGACGATTTGCTAGGCGGCGAGGCAGCGAAGGGACGAAGCAATTTGGGAGGAAGCGAACGCACACGGCGATTTGGTAGGCGGCGAGGGGGCGAAGGCACGCGCTGCCTTGCTAGGCGGCAAAGGGTCACAGCGGTGTGCTAGTCGGCGAGGCGCTGAAGGGACACGGCGCTTTGCTAGGCGGCGAGGCGGCGAAGGGACGAAGCGATTTGCTAGGCGGCGATTCGGTGCCTCGCAGAAGAACTAAGCACTGTGCACGTTGGCTGTCTCACAGACAAGCAGACTGATGAAGCTGTTCGCTGCCTCGCCAACAAGCAAAGCGCTCGATCTCGTCGCTGCCTCGCAAACTAAGCAACCCATGCGACCCTTTGCCGCCTGCCAAAGCACTGCGTCCCTCCGCCGCCTCGCCGCCTGCCAAAGCGCCGCGTCTGCTCGCCACCTCACCGCCTAGCACAGCGCTGCCTCCCTTTTCCCCCTCGCCGCCTCTCACACCGCTTCGTCCCCTCGCGCTCGCCGTCTACCAAAGCGCTGCGTCCCTCCCGCCCTCGCCGCCTGGCAAACGGCTGCGTCCTTCAGCGCGTTGGCGCCTCGCCGCATGGCAGCCTAGCAAAGCGCTGCGTGCCTTCGCTGCCTGGCAAAGCGCCGTGTCCCTTCGCCGCCTCGCCGCCTAGCAAAGCGCCGTGTCCCTTCAGCGCCTCGCCGACTAGCACAACGCCGTGACCCTTGGACGCCTAGCAAAGCAGCGCGTGCCTTCGCCGCCTAAGAAAGCGCTGCGTGCCTTTTCGCCCTCGCCGCCTAGCAAAGAGCCGTGTCCCTTCGCCGCCTCGCCGCCTCCCAAAGCGCTGCGTCCCTCCGCCGCCTCGCCGCCTGGCACACCGCTGCGTGCCTTCGCCGCCTGCCAAAGCACTGCGTGCCTTCGCCGCCTCGCTGCTTAGCAAAGGCCCTAGTAGCGCCGAAGGGACACAGCGCTTTTGTAGGCGCCGAAGGCACGTGGCGCTTTGCTAAGGCACGAAGCAGCGAAGCCACCAAGCGATCTGGTAGTCGTCGACGGCATACGGCGCTTTGCTAGGTGGCGAGGCAGCGAAGGCACGCAGCGCTTTGCTCGGCGTCGAGGAGTCGAAGGCAGGCGGTGCTTTGCTAGGAGCCGAAGGAACACGGCGCTTTGCTTGGCACCCACACGACGCGGAGCTTTGCTAGGCGGCGAAGGCAGACGATGCTTTGCGAGGCAGCGAGGCGACGAAGGGAGGCAGCGCTTTGCTAGGCGGCGAAGCGACAAAGTGATCTGGGAGGCGGCGAAGGGACTCGGCGCTTAGCTAGGCGGCGAGGCGGCGAAGAGATGCAGCGCTTTCTTAGGCGGCGAGGCGGCGAAGGTACGCAGCGGTGTGCGAGGCGGCGAAGGCACGCAGTGCTTTGCCAGGCGGCGAAGGCACGCGGCGCTTTGCTAGGCGGCGAACGCACTCGTTGCTTTGCTAGGCGGCGAAGGAAGAAGGCGCTTTGCTAGGCGGCGATGGGAGGCGACGATTTGCTAGGCGGCGAGGCAGCGAAGGGACGAAGCAATTTGGGAGGAAGCGAACGCACACGGCGATTTGGTAGGCGGCGAGGGGGCGAAGGCACGCGCTGCCTTGCTAGGCGGCAAAGGGTCACAGCGGTGTGCTAGTCGGCGAGGCGCTGAAGGGACACGGCGCTTTGCTAGGCGGCGAGGCGGCGAAGGGACGAAGCGATTTGCTAGGCGGCGATTCGGTGCCTCGCAGAAGAACTAAGCACTGTGCACGTTGGCTGTCTCACAGACAAGCAGACTGATGAAGCTGTTCGCTGCCTCGCCAACAAGCAAAGCGCTCGATCTCGTCGCTGCCTCGCAAACTAAGCAACCCATGCGACCCTTTGCCGCCTGCCAAAGCACTGCGTCCCTCCGCCGCCTCGCCGCCTGCCAAAGCGCCGCGTCTGCTCGCCACCTCACCGCCTAGCACAGCGCTGCCTCCCTTTTCCCCCTCGCCGCCTCTCACACCGCTTCGTCCCCTCGCGCTCGCCGTCTACCAAAGCGCTGCGTCCCTCCCGCCCTCGCCGCCTGGCAAACGGCTGCGTCCTTCAGCGCGTTGGCGCCTCGCCGCATGGCAGCCTAGCAAAGCGCTGCGTGCCTTCGCTGCCTGGCAAAGCGCCGTGTCCCTTCGCCGCCTCGCCGCCTAGCAAAGCGCCGTGTCCCTTCAGCGCCTCGCCGACTAGCACAACGCCGTGACCCTTGGACGCCTAGCAAAGCAGCGCGTGCCTTCGCCGCCTAAGAAAGCGCTGCGTGCCTTTTCGCCCTCGCCGCCTAGCAAAGAGCCGTGTCCCTTCGCCGCCTCGCCGCCTCCCAAAGCGCTGCGTCCCTCCGCCGCCTCGCCGCCTGGCACACCGCTGCGTGCCTTCGCCGCCTGCCAAAGCACTGCGTGCCTTCGCCGCCTCGCTGCTTAGCAAAGGCCCTAGTAGCGCCGAAGGGACACAGCGCTTTTGTAGGCGCCGAAGGCACGTGGCGCTTTGCTAAGGCACGAGGCAGCGAAGCCACCAAGCGATCTGGTAGTCGTCGACGGCATACGGCGCTTTGCTAGGTGGCGAGGCAGCGAAGGCACGCAGCGCTTTGCTCGGCGTCGAGGAGGCGAAGGCAGGCGGTGCTTTGCTAGGAGCCGAAGGAACACGGCGCTTTGCTTGGCACCCACACGACGCGGAGCTTTGCTAGGCGGCGAAGGCAGACGATGCTTTGCGAGGCAGCGAGGCGACGAAGGGAGGCAGCGCTTTGCTAGGCGGCGAAGCGACAAAGTGATCTGGGAGGCGGCGAAGGGACTCGGCGCTTAGCTAGGCGGCGAGGCGGCGAAGAGATGCAGCGCTTTCTTAGGCGGCGAGGCGGCGAAGGTACGCAGCGGTGTGCGAGGCGGCGAAGGCACGCAGTGCTTTGCCAGGCGGCGAAGGCACGCGGCGCTTTGCTAGGCGGCGAACGCCCTCGTTGCTTTGCTAGGCGGCGAAGGAAGAAGGCGCTTTGCTAGGCGGCGATGGGAGGCGACGATTTGCTAGGCGGCGAGGCAGCGAAGGGACGAAGCAATTTGGGAGGAAGCGAACGCACACGGCGATTTGGTAGGCGGCGAGGGGGCGAAGGCACGCGCTGCCTTGCTAGGCGGCAAAGGGTCACAGCGGTGTGCTAGTCGGCGAGGCGCTGAAGGGACACGGCGCTTTGCTAGGCGGCGAGGCGGCGAAGGGACGAAGCGATTTGCTAGGCGGCGATTCGGTGCCTCGCAGAAGAACTAAGCACTGTGCACGTTGGCTGTCTCACAGACAAGCAGACTGATGAAGCTGTTCGCTGCCTCGCCAACAAGCAAAGCGCTCGATCTCGTCGCTGCCTCGCAAACTAAGCAACCCATGCGACCCTTTGCCGCCTGCCAAAGCACTGCGTCCCTCCGCCGCCTCGCCGCCTGCCAAAGCGCCGCGTCTGCTCGCCACCTCACCGCCTAGCACAGCGCTGCCTCCCTTTTCCCCCTCGCCGCCTCTCACACCGCTTCGTCCCCTCGCGCTCGCCGTCTACCAAAGCGCTGCGTCCCTCCCGCCCTCGCCGCCTGGCAAACGGCTGCGTCCTTCAGCGCGTTGGCGCCTCGCCGCATGGCAGCCTAGCAAAGCGCTGCGTGCCTTCGCTGCCTGGCAAAGCGCCGTGTCCCTTCGCCGCCTCGCCGCCTAGCAAAGCGCCGTGTCCCTTCAGCGCCTCGCCGACTAGCACAACGCCGTGACCCTTGGACGCCTAGCAAAGCAGCGCGTGCCTTCGCCGCCTAAGAAAGCGCTGCGTGCCTTTTCGCCCTCGCCGCCTAGCAAAGAGCCGTGTCCCTTCGCCGCCTCGCCGCCTCCCAAAGCGCTGCGTCCCTCCGCCGCCTCGCCGCCTGGCACACCGCTGCGTGCCTTCGCCGCCTGCCAAAGCACTGCGTGCCTTCGCCGCCTCGCTGCTTAGCAAAGGCCCTAGTAGCGCCGAAGGGACACAGCGCTTTTGTAGGCGCCGAAGGCACGTGGCGCTTTGCTAAGGCACGAGGCAGCGAAGCCACCAAGCGATCTGGTAGTCGTCGACGGCATACGGCGCTTTGCTAGGTGGCGAGGCAGCGAAGGCACGCAGCGCTTTGCTCGGCGTCGAGGAGGCGAAGGCAGGCGGTGCTTTGCTAGGAGCCGAAGGAACACGGCGCTTTGCTTGGCGGCGAAGGAAAACGGCGCTTTGCTAGGCGGCGAGGAGGCGAAGCGATTTGGGAGGCGGCAAAGGGACGCGGCGCTTTGCTAGGCGGCGAGGGCGAAAAGGCACGCAGCGCTTTCTTAAGCAGCGAGGCGGCGAAGGCACGCGCTGCTTTGCTAGGCGGCGAGGGTCACAGCGGTGTGCTAGTCGGCGAGGCGCTGAAGGGACACGGCAATTTGCTAGGCGGCGAGGCGCCGAAGCCATTTGAGAGGCGGCGAGGGCGAAAAGGGACGCAGCGGTGTGCTAGGCGGCGGAGGCACGCAGCGCTTTGCTCGGCGCCGAGGAGTCGAAGGCAGGCGGTGCTTTGCTAGGAGCCGAAGGAACACGGCGCTTTGCTTGGCACCCACACGACGCGGAGCTTTGCTAGGCGGCGAAGGCAGACGATGCTTTGCGAGGCAGCGAGGCGACGAAGGGAGGCAGCGCTTTGCTAGGCGGCGAAGCGACAAAGTGATCTGGGAGGCGGCGAAGGGACTCGGCGCTTAGCTAGGCGGCGAGGCGGCGAAGAGATGCAGCGCTTTCTTAGGCGGCGAGGCGGCGAAGGTACGCAGCGGTGTGCGAGGCGGCGAAGGCACGCAGTGCTTTGCCAGGCGGCGAAGGCACGCGGCGCTTTGCTAGGCGGCGAACGCCCTCGTTGCTTTGCTAGGCGGCGAAGGAAGAAGGCGCTTTGCTAGGCGGCGATGGGAGGCGACGATTTGCTAGGCGGCGAGGCAGCGAAGGGACGAAGCAATTTGGGAGGAAGCGAACGCACACGGCGATTTGGTAGGCGGCGAGGGGGCGAAGGCACGCGCTGCCTTGCTAGGCGGCAAAGGGTCACAGCGGTGTGCTAGTCGGCGAGGCGCTGAAGGGACACGGCGCTTTGCTAGGCGGCGAGGCGGCGAAGGGACGAAGCGATTTGCTAGGCAGCGATTCGGTGCCTCGCAGAAGAACTAAGCACTGTGCACGTTGGCTGTCTCACAGACAAGCAGACTGATGAAGCTGTTCGCTGCCTCGCCAACAAGCAAAGCGCTCGATCTCGTCGCTGCCTCGCAAACTAAGCAACCCATGCGACCCTTTGCCGCCTGCCAAAGCACTGCGTCCCTCCGCCGCCTCGCCGCCTGCCAAAGCGCCGCGTCTGCTCGCCACCTCACCGCCTAGCACAGCGCTGCCTCCCTTTTCCCCCTCGCCGCCTCTCACACCGCTTCGTCCCCTCGCGCTCGCCGTCTACCAAAGCGCTGCGTCCCTCCCGCCCTCGCCGCCTGGCAAACGGCTGCGTCCTTCAGCGCGTTGGCGCCTCGCCGCATGGCAGCCTAGCAAAGCGCTGCGTGCCTTCGCTGCCTGGCAAAGCGCCGTGTCCCTTCGCCGCCTCGCCGCCTAGCAAAGCGCCGTGTCCCTTCAGCGCCTCGCCGACTAGCACAACGCCGTGACCCTTGGACGCCTAGCAAAGCAGCGCGTGCCTTCGCCGCCTAAGAAAGCGCTGCGTGCCTTTTCGCCCTCGCCGCCTAGCAAAGAGCCGTGTCCCTTCGCCGCCTCGCCGCCTCCCAAAGCGCTGCGTCCCTCCGCCGCCTCGCCGCCTGGCACACCGCTGCGTGCCTTCGCCGCCTGCCAAAGCACTGCGTGCCTTCGCCGCCTCGCTGCTTAGCAAACGCCCTAGTAGCGCCGAAGGGACACAGCGCTTTTGTAGGCGCCGAAGGCACGTGGCGCTTTGCTAAGGCACGAGGCAGCGAAGCCACCAAGCGATCTGGTAGTCGTCGACGGCATACGGCGCTTTGCTAGGTGGCGAGGCAGCGAAGGCACGCAGCGCTTTGCTCGGCGTCGAGGAGTCGAAGGCAGGCGGTGCTTTGCTAGGAGCCGAAGGAACACGGCGCTTTGCTTGGCGGCGAAGGAAAACGGCGCTTTGCTAGGCGGCGAGGAGGCGAAGCGATTTGGGAGGCGGCAAAGGGACGCGGCGCTTTGCTAGGCGGCGAGGGCGAAAAGGCACGCAGCGCTTTCTTAAGCAGCGAGGCGGCGAAGGCACGCGCTGCTTTGCTAGGCGGCGAGGGTCACAGCGGTGTGCTAGTCGGCGAGGCGCTGAAGGGACACGGCAATTTGCTAGGCGGCGAGGCGCCGAAGCCATTTGAGAGGCGGCGAGGGCGAAAAGGGACGCAGCGGTGTGCTAGGCGGCGGAGGCACGCAGCGCTTTGCTCGGCGCCGAGGAGTCGAAGGCAGGCGGTGCTTTGCTAGGAGCCGAAGGAACACGGCGCTTTGCTTGGCACCCACACGACGCGGAGCTTTGCTAGGCGGCGAAGGCAGACGATGCTTTGCGAGGCAGCGAGGCGACGAAGGGAGGCAGCGCTTTGCTAGGCGGCGAAGCGACAAAGTGATCTGGGAGGCGGCGAAGGGACTCGGCGCTTAGCTAGGCGGCGAGGCGGCGAAGAGATGCAGCGCTTTCTTAGGCGGCGAGGCGGCGAAGGTACGCAGCGGTGTGCGAGGCGGCGAAGGCACGCAGTGCTTTGCCAGGCGGCGAAGGCACGCGGCGCTTTGCTAGGCGGCGAACGCCCTCGTTGCTTTGCTAGGCGGCGAAGGAAGAAGGCGCTTTGCTAGGCGGCGATGGGAGGCGACGATTTGCTAGGCGGCGAGGCAGCGAAGGGACGAAGCAATTTGGGAGGAAGCGAACGCACACGGCGATTTGGTAGGCGGCGAGGGGGCGAAGGCACGCGCTGCCTTGCTAGGCGGCAAAGGGTCACAGCGGTGTGCTAGTCGGCGAGGCGCTGAAGGGACACGGCGCTTTGCTAGGCGGCGAGGCGGCGAAGGGACGAAGCGATTTGCTAGGCGGCGATTCGGTGCCTCGCAGAAGAACTAAGCACTGTGCACGTTGCCTGTCTCACAAACAAGCACACCGCTGCGTCTCTTCGCTGCCTCGCCAGCTAGCAAAGTGCTGCCTCGCTTCGCCTCCACGCCAAAAAGCAATCCGCCATGCAACCGCGCCACCTGCTGGACAAGCAAAGTGCTGCGTCTCTTCGCTGCCTCGCCCAACAACGAGCCACTGTGCACGTTGGCTGTCTCACAGACAAGCAGACTGATGAAGCTGTTCGCTGCCTCGCCAACAAGCAAAGCGCTCGATCTCGTCGCTGCCTCGCAAACTAAGCAACCCATGCGACCCTTTGCCGCCTGCCAAAGCACTGCGTCCCTCCGCCGCCTCGCCGCCTGCCAAAGCGCCGCGTCTGCTCGCCACCTCACCGCCTAGCACAGCGCTGCCTCCCTTTTCCCCCTCGCCGCCTCTCACACCGCTTCGTCCCCTCGCGCTCGCCGTCTACCAAAGCGCTGCGTCCCTCCCGCCCTCGCCGCCTGGCAAACGGCTGCGTCCTTCAGCGCGTTGGCGCCTCGCCGCATGGCAGCCTAGCAAAGCGCTGCGTGCCTTCGCTGCCTGGCAAAGCGCCGTGTCCCTTCGCCGCCTCGCCGCCTAGCAAAGCGCCGTGTCCCTTCAGCGCCTCGCCGACTAGCACAACGCCGTGACCCTTGGAGGCCTAGCAAAGCAGCGCGTGCCTTCGCCGCCTAAGAAAGCGCTGCGTGCCTTTTCGCCCTCGGCGCCTAGCAAAGAGCCGTGTCCCTTCGCCGCCTCGCCGCCTCCCAAAGCGCTGCGTCCCTCCGCCGCCTCGCCGCCTGGCACACCGCTGCGTGCCTTCGCCGCCTGCCAAAGCACTGCGTGCCTTCGCCGCCTCGCTGCTTAGCAAACGCCCTAGTAGCGCCGAAGGGACACAGCGCTTTTGTAGGCGCCGAAGGCACGTGGCGCTTTGCTAAGGCACGAGGCAGCGAAGCCACCAAGCGATCTGGTAGTCGTCGACGGCATACGGCGCTTTGCTAGGTGGCGAGGCAGCGAAGGCACGCAGCGCTTTGCTCGGCGCCGAGGAGTCGAAGGCAGGCGGTGCTTTGCTAGGAGCCGAAGGAACACGGCGCTCTGCTTGGCACCCACACGACGCGGAGCTTTGCTAGGCGGCGAAGGCAGACGATGCTTTGCGAGGCAGCGAGGCGACGAAGGGAGGCAGCGCTTTGCTAGGCGGCGAAGCGACAAAGTGATCTGGGAGGCGGCGAAGGGACTCGGCGCTTAGCTAGGCGGCGAGGCGGCGAAGAGATGCAGCGCTTTCTTAGGCGGCGAGGCGGCGAAGGTACGCAGCGGTGTGCGAGGCGGCGAAGGCACGCAGTGCTTTGCCAGGCGGCGAAGGCACGCGGCGCTTTGCTAGGCGGCGAACGCCCTCGTTGCTTTGCTAGGCGGCGAAGGAAGAAGGCGCTTTGCTAGGCGGCGATGGGAGGCGACGATTTGCTAGGCGGCGAGGCAGCGAAGGGACGAAGCAATTTGGGAGGAAGCGAACGCACACGGCGATTTGGTAGGCGGCGAGGGGGCGAAGGCACGCGCTGCCTTGCTAGGCGGCAAAGGGTCACAGCGGTGTGCTAGTCGGCGAGGCGCTGAAGGGACACGGCGCTTTGCTAGGCGGCGAGGCGGCGAAGGGACAAAGCGATTTGCTAGGCGGCGATTCGGTGCCTCGCAGAAGAACTAAGCACTGTGCACGTTGGCTGTCTCACAGACAAGCAGACTGATGAAGCTGTTCGCTGCCTCGCCAACAAGCAAAGCGCTCGATCTCGTCGCTGCCTCGCAAACTAAGCAACCCATGCGACCCTTTGCCGCCTGCCAAAGCACTGCGTCCCTCCGCCGCCTCGCCGCCTGCCAAAGCGCCGCGTCTGCTCGCCACCTCACCGCCTAGCACAGCGCTGCCTCCCTTTTCCCCCTCGCCGCCTCTCACACCGCTTCGTCCCCTCGCGCTCGCCGTCTACCAAAGCGCTGCGTCCCTCCCGCCCTCGCCGCCTGGCAAACGGCTGCGTCCTTCAGCGCGTTGGCGCCTCGCCGCATGGCAGCCTAGCAAAGCGCTGCGTGCCTTCGCTGCCTGGCAAAGCGCCGTGTCCCTTCGCCGCCTCGCCGCCTAGCAAAGCGCCGTGTCCCTTCAGCGCCTCGCCGACTAGCACAACGCCGTGACCCTTGGACGCCTAGCAAAGCAGCGCGTGCCTTCGCCGCCTAAGAAAGCGCTGCGTGCCTTTTCGCCCTCGCCGCCTAGCAAAGAGCCGTGTCCCTTCGCCGCCTCGCCGCCTCCCAAAGCGCTGCGTCCCTCCGCCGCCTCGCCGCCTGGCACACCGCTGCGTGCCTTCGCCGCCTGCCAAAGCACTGCGTGCCTTCGCCGCCTCGCTGCTTAGCAAACGCCCTAGTAGCGCCGAAGGGACACAGCGCTTTTGTAGGCGCCGAAGGCACGTGGCGCTTTGCTAAGGCACGAGGCAGCGAAGCCACCAAGCGATCTGGTAGTCGTCGACGGCATACGGCGCTTTGCTAGGTGGCGAGGCAGCGAAGGCACGCAGCGCTTTGCTCGGCGTCGAGGAGGCGAAGGCAGGCGGTGCTTTGCTAGGAGCCGAAGGAACACGGCGCTTTGCTTGGCACCCACACGACGCGGAGCTTTGCTAGGCGGCGAAGGCAGACGATGCTTTGCGAGGCAGCGAGGCGACGAAGGGAGGCAGCGCTTTGCTAGGCGGCGAAGCGACAAAGTGATCTGGGAGGCGGCGAAGGGACTCGGCGCTTAGCTAGGCGGCGAGGCGGCGAAGAGATGCAGCGCTTTCTTAGGCGGCGAGGCGGCGAAGGTACGCAGCGGTGTGCGAGGCGGCGAAGGCACGCAGTGCTTTGCCAGGCGGCGAAGGCACGCGGCGCTTTGCTAGGCGGCGAACGCCCTCGTTGCTTTGCTAGGCGGCGAAGGAAGAAGGCGCTTTGCTAGGCGGCGATGGGAGGCGACGATTTGCTAGGCGGCGAGGCAGCGAAGGGACGAAGCAATTTGGGAGGAAGCGAACGCACACGGCGATTTGGTAGGCGGCGAGGGGGCGAAGGCACGCGCTGCCTTGCTAGGCGGCAAAGGGTCACAGCGGTGTGCTAGTCGGCGAGGCGCTGAAGGGACACGGCGCTTTGCTAGGCGGCGAGGCGGCGAAGGGACGAAGCGATTTGCTAGGCGGCGATTCGGTGCCTCGCAGAAGAACTAAGCACTGTGCACGTTGGCTGTCTCACAGACAAGCAGACTGATGAAGCTGTTCGCTGCCTCGCCAACAAGCAAAGCGCTCGATCTCGTCGCTGCCTCGCAAACTAAGCAACCCATGCGACCCTTTGCCGCCTGCCAAAGCACTGCGTCCCTCCGCCGCCTCGCCGCCTGCCAAAGCGCCGCGTCTGCTCGCCACCTCACCGCCTAGCACAGCGCTGCCTCCCTTTTCCCCCTCGCCGCCTCTCACACCGCTTCGTCCCCTCGCGCTCGCCGTCTACCAAAGCGCTGCGTCCCTCCCGCCCTCGCCGCCTGGCAAACGGCTGCGTCCTTCAGCGCGTTGGCGCCTCGCCGCATGGCAGCCTAGCAAAGCACTGCGTGCCTTCGCTGCCTGGCAAAGCGCCGTGTCCCTTCAGCGCCTCGCCGACTAGCACAACGCCGTGACCCTTGGACGCCTAGCAAAGCAGCGCGTGCCTTCGCCGCCTAAGAAAGCGCTGCGTGCCTTTTCGCCCTCGCCGCCTAGCAAAGAGCCGTGTCCCTTCGCCGCCTCGCCGCCTCCCAAAGCGCTGCGTCCCTCCGCCGCCTCGCCGCCTGGCACACCGCTGCGTGCCTTCGCCGCCTGCCAAAGCACTGCGTGCCTTCGCCGCCTCGCTGCTTAGCAAACGCCCTAGTAGTGCCAAAGGGACACAGCGCTTTTGTAGGCGCCGAAGGCACGTGGCGCTTTGCTAAGGCACGAGGCAGCGAAGCCACCAAGCGATCTGGTAGTCGTCGACGGCATACGGCGCTTTGCTAGGTGGCGAGGCAGCGAAGGCACGCAGCGCTTTGCTCGGCGTCGAGGAGGCGAAGGCAGGCGGTGCTTTGCTAGGAGCCGAAGGAACACGGCGCTTTGCTTGGCGGCGAAGGAAAACGGCGCTTTGCTAGGCGGCGAGGAGGCGAAGTGATTTGGGAGGCGGCAAAGGGACGCGGCGCTTTGCTAGGCGGCGAGGGCGAAAAGGCACGCAGCGCTTTCTTAAGCAGCGAGGCGGCGAAGGCACGCGCTGCTTTGCTAGGCGGCGAGGGTCACAGCGGTGTGCTAGTCGGCGAGGCGCTGAAGGGACACGGCAATTTGCTAGGCGGCGAGGCGCCGAAGCCATTTGAGAGGCGGCGAGGGCGAAAAGGGACGCAGCGGTGTGCTAGGCGGCGGAGGCACGCAGCGCTTTGCTCGGCGCCGAGGAGTCGAAGGCAGGCGGTGCTTTGCTAGGAGCCGAAGGAACACGGCGCTTTGCTTGGCACCCACACGACGCGGAGCTTTGCTAGGCGGCGAAGGCAGACGATGCTTTGCGAGGCAGCGAGGCGACGAAGGGAGGCAGCGCTTTGCTAGGCGGCGAAGCGACAAAGTGATCTGGGAGGCGGCGAAGGGACTCGGCGCTTAGCTAGGCGGCGAGGCGGCGAAGAGATGCAGCGCTTTCTTAGGCGGCGAGGCGGCGAAGGTACGCAGCGGTGTGCGAGGCGGCGAAGGCACGCAGTGCTTTGCCAGGCGGCGAAGGCACGCGGCGCTTTGCTAGGCGGCGAACGCCCTCGTTGCTTTGCTAGGCGGCGAAGGAAGAAGGCGCTTTGCTAGGCGGCGATGGGAGGCGACGATTTGCTAGGCGGCGAGGCAGCGAAGGGACGAAGCAATTTGGGAGGAAGCGAACGCACACGGCGATTTGGTAGGCGGCGAGGGGGCGAAGGCACGCGCTGCCTTGCTAGGCGGCAAAGGGTCACAGCGGTGTGCTAGTCGGCGAGGCGCTGAAGGGACACGGCGCTTTGCTAGGCGGCGAGGCGGCGAAGGGATGAAGCGATTTGCTAGGCGGCGATTCGGTGCCTCGCAGAAGAACTAAGCACTGTGCACGTTGCCTGTCTCACAAACAAGCACACCGCTGCGTCTCTTCGCTGCCTCGCCAGCTAGCAAAGTGCTGCCTCGCTTCGCCTCCACGCCAAAAAGCAATCCGCCATGCAACCGCGCCACCTGCTGGACAAGCAAAGTGCTGCGTCTCTTCGCTGCCTCGCCCAACAACGAGCCACTGTGCACGTTGGCTGTCTCACAGACAAGCAGACTGATGAAGCTGTTCGCTGCCTCGCCAACAAGCAAAGCGCTCGATCTCGTCGCTGCCTCGCAAACTAAGCAACCCATGCGACCCTTTGCCGCCTGCCAAAGCACTGCGTCCCTCCGCCGCCTCGCCGCCTGCCAAAGCGCCGCGTCTGCTCGCCACCTCACCGCCTAGCACAGCGCTGCCTCCCTTTTCCCCCTCGCCGCCTCTCACACCGCTTCGTCCCCTCGCGCTCGCCGTCTACCAAAGCGCTGCGTCCCTCCCGCCCTCGCCGCCTGGCAAACGGCTGCGTCCTTCAGCGCGTTGGCGCCTCGCCGCATGGCAGCCTAGCAAAGCGCTGCGTGCCTTCGCTGCCTGGCAAAGCGCCGTGTCCCTTCGCCGCCTCGCCGCCTAGCAAAGCGCCGTGTCCCTTCAGCGCCTCGCCGACTAGCACAACGCCGTGACCCTTGGAGGCCTAGCAAAGCAGCGCGTGCCTTCGCCGCCTAAGAAAGCGCTGCGTGCCTTTTCGCCCTCGCCGCCTAGCAAAGAGCCGTGTCCCTTCGCCGCCTCGCCGCCTCCCAAAGCGCTGCGTCCCTCCGCCGCCTCGCCGCCTGGCACACCGCTGCGTGCCTTCGCCGCCTGCCAAAGCACTGCGTGCCTTCGCCGCCTCGCTGCTTAGCAAACGCCCTAGTAGCGCCGAAGGGACACAGCGCTTTTGTAGGCGCCGAAGGCACGTGGCGCTTTGCTAAGGCACGAGGCAGCGAAGCCACCAAGCGATCTGGTAGTCGTCGACGGCATACGGCGCTTTGCTAGGTGGCGAGGCAGCGAAGGCACGCAGCGCTTTGCTCGGCGTCGAGGAGGCGAAGGCAGGCGGTGCTTTGCTAGGAGCCGAAGGAACACGGCGCTTTGCTTGGCACCCACACGACGCGGAGCTTTGCTAGGCGGCGAAGGCAGACGATGCTTTGCGAGGCAGCGAGGCGACGAAGGGAGGCAGCGCTTTGCTAGGCGGCGAAGCGACAAAGTGATCTGGGAGGCGGCGAAGGGACTCGGCGCTTAGCTAGGCGGCGAGGCGGCGAAGAGATGCAGCGCTTTCTTAGGCGGCGAGGCGGCGAAGGTACGCAGCGGTGTGCGAGGCGGCGAAGGCACGCAGTGCTTTGCCAGGCGGCGAAGGCACGCGGCGCTTTGCTAGGCGGCGAACGCCCTCGTTGCTTTGCTAGGCGGCGAAGGAAGAAGGCGCTTTGCTAGGCGGCGATGGGAGGCGACGATTTGCTAGGCGGCGAGGCAGCGAAGGGACGAAGCAATTTGGGAGGAAGCGAACGCACACGGCGATTTGGTAGGCGGCGAGGGGGCGAAGGCACGCGCTGCCT
Source organism: Apteryx mantelli (assembly GCF_036417845.1). Taxonomy (NCBI): domain Eukaryota; kingdom Metazoa; phylum Chordata; class Aves; order Apterygiformes; family Apterygidae; genus Apteryx; species Apteryx mantelli. The sequence goes on from NW_027118809.1 coordinate 622,102, forward strand.
TGCTAGGCGGCAAAGGGTCACAGCGGTGTGCTAGTCGGCGAGGCGCTGAAGGGACACGGCGCTTTGCTAGGCGGCGAGGCGGCGAAGGGACGAAGCGATTTGCTAGGCGGCGATTCGGTGCCTCGCAGAAGAACTAAGCACTGTGCACGTTGGCTGTCTCACAGACAAGCAGACTGATGAAGCTGTTCGCTGCCTCGCCAACAAGCAAAGCGCTCGATCTCGTCGCTGCCTCGCAAACTAAGCAACCCATGCGACCCTTTGCCGCCTGCCAAAGCACTGCGTCCCTCCGCCGCCTCGCCGCCTGCCAAAGCGCCGCGTCTGCTCGCCACCTCACCGCCTAGCACAGCGCTGCCTCCCTTTTCCCCCTCGCCGCCTCTCACACCGCTTCGTCCCCTCGCGCTCGCCGTCTACCAAAGCGCTGCGTCCCTCCCGCCCTCGCCGCCTGGCAAACGGCTGCGTCCTTCAGCGCGTTGGCGCCTCGCCGCATGGCAGCCTAGCAAAGCGCTGCGTGCCTTCGCTGCCTGGCAAAGCGCCGTGTCCCTTCGCCGCCTCGCCGCCTAGCAAAGCGCCGTGTCCCTTCAGCGCCTCGCCGACTAGCACAACGCCGTGACCCTTGGACGCCTAGCAAAGCAGCGCGTGCCTTCGCCGCCTAAGAAAGCGCTGCGTGCCTTTTCGCCCTCGCCGCCTAGCAAAGAGCCGTGTCCCTTCGCCGCCTCGCCGCCTCCCAAAGCGCTGCGTCCCTCCGCCGCCTCGCCGCCTGGCACACCGCTGCGTGCCTTCGCCGCCTGCCAAAGCACTGCGTGCCTTCGCCGCCTCGCTGCTTAGCAAACGCCCTAGTAGCGCCGAAGGGACACAGCGCTTTTGTAGGCGCCGAAGGCACGTGGCGCTTTGCTAAGGCACGAGGCAGCGAAGCCACCAAGCGATCTGGTAGTCGTCGACGGCATACGGCGCTTTGCTAGGTGGCGAGGCAGCGAAGGCACGCAGCGCTTTGCTCGGCGTCGAGGAGTCGAAGGCAGGCGGTGCTTTGCTAGGAGCCGAAGGAACACGGCGCTTTGCTTGGCACCCACACGACGCGGAGCTTTGCTAGGCGGCGAAGGCAGACGATGCTTTGCGAGGCAGCGAGGCGACGAAGGGAGGCAGCGCTTTGCTAGGCGGCGAAGCGACAAAGTGATCTGGGAGGCGGCGAAGGGACTCGGCGCTTAGCTAGGCGGCGAGGCGGCGAAGAGATGCAGCGCTTTCTTAGGCGGCGAGGCGGCGAAGGTACGCAGCGGTGTGCGAGGCGGCGAAGGCACGCAGTGCTTTGCCAGGCGGCGAAGGCACGCGGCGCTTTGCTAGGCGGCGAACGCCCTCGTTGCTTTGCTAGGCGGCGAAGGAAGAAGGCGCTTTGCTAGGCGGCGATGGGAGGCGACGATTTGCTAGGCGGCGAGGCAGCGAAGGGACGAAGCAATTTGGGAGGAAGCGAACGCACACGGCGATTTGGTAGGCGGCGAGGGGGCGAAGGCACGCGCTGCCTTGCTAGGCGGCAAAGGGTCACAGCGGTGTGCTAGTCGGCGAGGCGCTGAAGGGACACGGCGCTTTGCTAGGCGGCGAGGCGGCGAAGGGATGAAGCGATTTGCTAGGCGGCGATTCGGTGCCTCGCAGAAGAACTAAGCACTGTGCACGTTGCCTGTCTCACAAACAAGCACACCGCTGCGTCTCTTCGCTGCCTCGCCAGCTAGCAAAGTGCTGCCTCGCTTCGCCTCCACGCCAAAAAGCAATCCGCCATGCAACCGCGCCACCTGCTGGACAAGCAAAGTGCTGCGTCTCTTCGCTGCCTCGCCCAACAACGAGCCACTGTGCACGTTGGCTGTCTCACAGACAAGCAGACTGATGAAGCTGTTCGCTGCCTCGCCAACAAGCAAAGCGCTCGATCTCGTCGCTGCCTCGCAAACTAAGCAACCCATGCGACCCTTTGCCGCCTGCCAAAGCACTGCGTCCCTCCGCCGCCTCGCCGCCTGCCAAAGCGCCGCGTCTGCTCGCCACCTCACCGCCTAGCACAGCGCTGCCTCCCTTTTCCCCCTCGCCGCCTCTCACACCGCTTCGTCCCCTCGCGCTCGCCGTCTACCAAAGCGCTGCGTCCCTCCCGCCCTCGCCGCCTGGCAAACGGCTGCGTCCTTCAGCGCGTTGGCGCCTCGCCGCATGGCAGCCTAGCAAAGCGCTGCGTGCCTTCGCTGCCTGGCAAAGCGCCGTGTCCCTTCAGCGCCTCGCCGACTAGCACAACGCCGTGACCCTTGGAGGCCTAGCAAAGCAGCGCGTGCCTTCGCCGCCTAAGAAAGCGCTGCGTGCCTTTTCGCCCTCGCCGCCTAGCAAAGAGCCGTGTCCCTTCGCCGCCTCGCCGCCTCCCAAAGCGCTGCGTCCCTCCGCCGCCTCGCCGCCTGGCACACCGCTGCGTGCCTTCGCCGCCTGCCAAAGCACTGCGTGCCTTCGCCGCCTCGCTGCTTAGCAAACGCCCTAGTAGCGCCGAAGGGACACAGCGCTTTTGTAGGCGCCGAAGGCACGTGGCGCTTTGCTAAGGCACGAGGCAGCGAAGCCACCAAGCGATCTGGTAGTCGTCGACGGCATACGGCGCTTTGCTAGGTGGCGAGGCAGCGAAGGCACGCAGCGCTTTGCTCGGCGTCGAGGAGGCGAAGGCAGGCGGTGCTTTGCTAGGAGCCGAAGGAACACGGCGCTTTGCTTGGCGGCGAAGGAAAACGGCGCTTTGCTAGGCGGTGAGGAGGCGAAGCGATTTGGGAGGCGGCAAAGGGACGCGGCGCTTTGCTAGGCGGCGAGGGCGAAAAGGCACGCAGCGCTTTCTTAAGCAGCGAGGCGGCGAAGGCACGCGCTGCTTTGCTAGGCGGCGAGGGTCACAGCGGTGTGCTAGTCGGCGAGGCGCTGAAGGGACACGGCAATTTGCTAGGCGGCGAGGCGCCGAAGCCATTTGAGAGACGGCGAGGGCGAAAAGGGACGCAGCGGTGTGCTAGGCGGCGGAGGCACGCAGCGCTTTGCTCGGCGTCGAGGAGGCGAAGGCAGGCGGTGCTTTGCTAGGAGCCGAAGGAACACGGCGCTTTGCTTGGCACCCACACGACGCGGAGCTTTGCTAGGCGGCGAAGGCAGACGATGCTTTGCGAGGCAGCGAGGCGACGAAGGGAGGCAGCGCTTTGCTAGGCGGCGAGGGTCACAGCGGTGTGCTAGTCGGCGAGGCGCTGAAGGGACACGGCAATTTGCTAGGCGGCGAGGCGCCGAAGCCATTTGAGAGGCGGCGAGGGCGAAAAGGGACGCAGCGGTGTGCTAGGCGGCGGAGGCACGCAGCGCTTTGCTCGGCGCCGAGGAGTCGAAGGCAGGCGGTGCTTTGCTAGGAGCCGAAGGAACACGGCGCTTTGCTTGGCACCCACACGACGCGGAGCTTTGCTAGGCGGCGAAGGCAGACGATGCTTTGCGAGGCAGCGAGGCGACGAAGGGAGGCAGCGCTTTGCTAGGCGGCGAAGCGACAAAGTGATCTGGGAGGCGGCGAAGGGACTCGGCGCTTAGCTAGGCGGCGAGGCGGCGAAGAGATGCAGCGCTTTCTTAGGCGGCGAGGCGGCGAAGGTACGCAGCGGTGTGCGAGGCGGCGAAGGCACGCAGTGCTTTGCCAGGCGGCGAAGGCACGCGGCGCTTTGCTAGGCGGCGAACGCCCTCGTTGCTTTGCTAGGCGGCGAAGGAAGAAGGCGCTTTGCTAGGCGGCGATGGGAGGCGACGATTTGCTAGGCGGCGAGGCAGCGAAGGGACGAAGCAATTTGGGAGGAAGCGAACGCACACGGCGATTTGGTAGGCGGCGAGGGGGCGAAGGCACGCGCTGCCTTGCTAGGCGGCAAAGGGTCACAGCGGTGTGCTAGTCGGCGAGGCGCTGAAGGGACACGGCGCTTTGCTAGGCGGCGAGGCGGCGAAGGGACGAAGCGATTTGCTAGGCGGCGATTCGGTGCCTCGCAGAAGAACTAAGCACTGTGCACGTTGCCTGTCTCACAAACAAGCACACCGCTGCGTCTCTTCGCTGCCTCGCCAGCTAGCAAAGTGCTGCCTCGCTTCGCCTCCACGCCAAAAAGCAATCCGCCATGCAACCGCGCCACCTGCTGGACAAGCAAAGTGCTGCGTCTCTTCGCTGCCTCGCCCAACAACGAGCCACTGTGCACGTTGGCTGTCTCACAGACAAGCAGACTGATGAAGCTGTTCGCTGCCTCGCCAACAAGCAAAGCGCTCGATCTCGTCGCTGCCTCGCAAACTAAGCAACCCATGCGACCCTTTGCCGCCTGCCAAAGCACTGCGTCCCTCCGCCGCCTCGCCGCCTGCCAAAGCGCCGCGTCTGCTCGCCACCTCACCGCCTAGCACAGCGCTGCCTCCCTTTTCCCCCTCGCCGCCTCTCACACCGCTTCGTCCCCTCGCGCTCGCCGTCTACCAAAGCGCTGCGTCCCTCCCGCCCTCGCCGCCTGGCAAACGGCTGCGTCCTTCAGCGCGTTGGCGCCTCGCCGCATGGCAGCCTAGCAAAGCGCTGCGTGCCTTCGCTGCCTGGCAAAGCGCCGTGTCCCTTCGCCGCCTCGCCGCCTAGCAAAGCGCCGTGTCCCTTCAGCGCCTCGCCGACTAGCACAACGCCGTGACCCTTGGACGCCTAGCAAAGCAGCGCGTGCCTTCGCCGCCTAAGAAAGCGCTGCGTGCCTTTTCGCCCTCGCCGCCTAGCAAAGAGCCGTGTCCCTTCGCCGCCTCGCCGCCTCCCAAAGCGCTGCGTCCCTCCGCCGCCTCGCCGCCTGGCACACCGCTGCGTGCCTTCGCCGCCTGCCAAAGCACTGCGTGCCTTCGCCGCCTCGCTGCTTAGCAAACGCCCTAGTAGCGCCGAAGGGACACAGCGCTTTTGTAGGCGCCGAAGGCACGTGGCGCTTTGCTAAGGCACGAGGCAGCGAAGCCACCAAGCGATCTGGTAGTCGTCGACGGCATACGGCGCTTTGCTAGGTGGCGAGGCAGCGAAGGCACGCAGCGCTTTGCTCGGCGTCGAGGAGGCGAAGGCAGGCGGTGCTTTGCTAGGAGCCGAAGGAACACGGCGCTTTGCTTGGCACCCACACGACGCGGAGCTTTGCTAGGCGGCGAAGGCAGACGATGCTTTGCGAGGCAGCGAGGCGACGAAGGGAGGCAGCGCTTTGCTAGGCGGCGAAGCGACAAAGTGATCTGGGAGGCGGCGAAGGGACTCGGCGCTTAGCTAGGCGGCGAGGCGGCGAAGAGATGCAGCGCTTTCTTAGGCGGCGAGGCGGCGAAGGTACGCAGCGGTGTGCGAGGCGGCGAAGGCACGCAGTGCTTTGCCAGGCGGCGAAGGCACGCGGCGCTTTGCTAGGCGGCGAACGCCCTCGTTGCTTTGCTAGGCGGCGAAGGAAGAAGGCGCTTTGCTAGGCGGCGATGGGAGGCGACGATTTGCTAGGCGGCGAGGCAGCGAAGGGACGAAGCAATTTGGGAGGAAGCGAACGCACACGGCGATTTGGTAGGCGGCGAGGGGGCGAAGGCACGCGCTGCCTTGCTAGGCGGCAAAGGGTCACAGCGGTGTGCTAGTCGGCGAGGCGCTGAAGGGACACGGCGCTTTGCTAGGCGGCGAGGCGGCGAAGGGACGAAGCGATTTGCTAGGCGGCGATTCGGTGCCTCGCAGAAGAACTAAGCACTGTGCACGTTGGCTGTCTCACAGACAAGCAGACTGATGAAGCTGTTCGCTGCCTCGCCAACAAGCAAAGCGCTCGATCTCGTCGCTGCCTCGCAAACTAAGCAACCCATGCGACCCTTTGCCGCCTGCCAAAGCACTGCGTCCCTCCGCCGCCTCGCCGCCTGCCAAAGCGCCGCGTCTGCTCGCCACCTCACCGCCTAGCACAGCGCTGCCTCCCTTTTCCCCCTCGCCGCCTCTCACACCGCTTCGTCCCCTCGCGCTCGCCGTCTACCAAAGCGCTGCGTCCCTCCCGCCCTCGCCGCCTGGCAAACGGCTGCGTCCTTCAGCGCGTTGGCGCCTCGCCGCATGGCAGCCTAGCAAAGCACTGCGTGCCTTCGCCGCCTGGCAAAGCGCCGTGTCCCTTCAGCGCCTCGCCGACTAGCACAACGCCGTGACCCTTGGACGCCTAGCAAAGCAGCGCGTGCCTTCGCCGCCTAAGAAAGCGCTGCGTGCCTTTTCGCCCTCGCCGCCTAGCAAAGAGCCGTGTCCCTTCGCCGCCTCGCCGCCTCCCAAAGCGCTGCGTCCCTCCGCCGCCTCGCCGCCTGGCACACCGCTGCGTGCCTTCGCCGCCTGCCAAAGCACTGCGTGCCTTCGCCGCCTCGCTGCTTAGCAAACGCCCTAGTAGCGCCGAAGGGACACAGCGCTTTTGTAGGCGCCGAAGGCACGTGGCGCTTTGCTAAGGCACGAGGCAGCGAAGCCACCAAGCGATCTGGTAGTCGTCGACGGCATACGGCGCTTTGCTAGGTGGCGAGGCAGCGAAGGCACGCAGCGCTTTGCTCGGCGTCGAGGAGTCGAAGGCAGGCGGTGCTTTGCTAGGAGCCGAAGGAACACGGCGCTTTGCTTGGCACCCACACGACGCGGAGCTTTGCTAGGCGGCGAAGGCAGACGATGCTTTGCGAGGCAGCGAGGCGACGAAGGGAGGCAGCGCTTTGCTAGGCGGCGAAGCGACAAAGTGATCTGGGAGGCGGCGAAGGGACTCGGCGCTTAGCTAGGCGGCGAGGCGGCGAAGAGATGCAGCGCTTTCTTAGGCGGCGAGGCGGCGAAGGTACGCAGCGGTGTGCGAGGCGGCGAAGGCACGCAGTGCTTTGCCAGGCGGCGAAGGCACGCGGCGCTTTGCTAGGCGGCGAACGCCCTCGTTGCTTTGCTAGGCGGCGAAGGAAGAAGGCGCTTTGCTAGGCGGCGATGGGAGGCGACGATTTGCTAGGCGGCGAGGCAGCGAAGGGACGAAGCAATTTGGGAGGAAGCGAACGCACACGGCGATTTGGTAGGCGGCGAGGGGGCGAAGGCACGCGCTGCCTTGCTAGGCGGCAAAGGGTCACAGCGGTGTGCTAGTCGGCGAGGCGCTGAAGGGACACGGCGCTTTGCTAGGCGGCGAGGCGGCGAAGGGACGAAGCGATTTGCTAGGCGGCGATTCGGTGCCTCGCAGAAGAACTAAGCACTGTGCACGTTGCCTGTCTCACAAACAAGCACACCGCTGCGTCTCTTCGCTGCCTCGCCAGCTAGCAAAGTGCTGCCTCGCTTCGCCTCCACGCCAAAAAGCAATCCGCCATGCAACCGCGCCACCTGCTGGACAAGCAAAGTGCTGCGTCTCTTCGCTGCCTCGCCCAACAACGAGCCACTGTGCACGTTGGCTGTCTCACAGACAAGCAGACTGATGAAGCTGTTCGCTGCCTCGCCAACAAGCAAAGCGCTCGATCTCGTCGCTGCCTCGCAAACTAAGCAACCCATGCGACCCTTTGCCGCCTGCCAAAGCACTGCGTCCCTCCGCCGCCTCGCCGCCTGCCAAAGCGCCGCGTCTGCTCGCCACCTCACCGCCTAGCACAGCGCTGCCTCCCTTTTCCCCCTCGCCGCCTCTCACACCGCTTCGTCCCCTCGCGCTCGCCGTCTACCAAAGCGCTGCGTCCCTCCCGCCCTCGCCGCCTGGCAAACGGCTGCGTCCTTCAGCGCGTTGGCGCCTCGCCGCATGGCAGCCTAGCAAAGCGCTGCGTGCCTTCGCTGCCTGGCAAAGCGCCGTGTCCCTTCGCCGCCTCGCCGCCTAGCAAAGCGCCGTGTCCCTTCAGCGCCTCGCCGACTAGCACAACGCCGTGACCCTTGGAGGCCTAGCAAAGCAGCGCGTGCCTTCGCCGCCTAAGAAAGCGCTGCGTGCCTTTTCGCCCTCGCCGCCTAGCAAAGAGCCGTGTCCCTTCGCCGCCTCGCCACCTCCCAAAGCGCTGCGTCCCTCCGCCGCCTCGCCGCCTGGCACACCGCTGCGTGCCTTCGCCGCCTGCCAAAGCACTGCGTGCCTTCGCCGCCTCGCTGCTTAGCAAACGCCCTAGTAGCGCCGAAGGGACACAGCGCTTTTGTAGGCGCCGAAGGCACGTGGCGCTTTGCTAAGGCACGAGGCAGCGAAGCCACCAAGCGATCTGGTAGTCGTCGACGGCATACGGCGCTTTGCTAGGTGGCGAGGCAGCGAAGGCACGCAGCGCTTTGCTCGGCGTCGAGGAGGCGAAGGCAGGCGGTGCTTTGCTAGGAGCCGAAGGAACACGGCGCTTTGCTTGGCGGCGAAGGGACTCGGCGCTCAGCTAGGCGGCGAGGCGGCGAAGAGATGCAGCGCTTTCTTAGGCGGCGAGGCGGCGAAGGTACGCAGCGGTGTGCGAGGCGGCGAAGGCACGCAGTGCTTTGCCAGGCGGCGAAGGCACGCGGCGCTTTGCTAGGCGGCGAACGCCCTCGTTGCTTTGCTAGGCGGCGAAGGAAGAAGGCGCTTTGCTAGGCGGCGATGGGAGGCGACGATTTGCTAGGCGGCGAGGCAGCGAAGGGACGAAGCAATTTGGGAGGAAGCGAACGCACACGGCGATTTGGTAGGCGGCGAGGGGGCGAAGGCACGCGCTGCCTTGCTAGGCGGCAAAGGGTCACAGCGGTGTGCTAGTCGGCGAGGCGCTGAAGGGACACGGCGCTTTGCTAGGCGGCGAGGCGGCGAAGGGACGAAGCGATTTGCTAGGCGGCGATTCGGTGCCTCGCAGAAGAACTAAGCACTGTGCACGTTGGCTGTCTCACAGACAAGCAGACTGATGAAGCTGTTCGCTGCCTCGCCAACAAGCAAAGCGCTCGATCTCGTCGCTGCCTCGCAAACTAAGCAACCCATGCGACCCTTTGCCGCCTGCCAAAGCACTGCGTCCCTCCGCCGCCTCGCCGCCTGCCAAAGCGCCGCGTCTGCTCGCCACCTCACCGCCTAGCACAGCGCTGCCTCCCTTTTCCCCCTCGCCGCCTCTCACACCGCTTCGTCCCCTCGCGCTCGCCGTCTACCAAAGCGCTGCGTCCCTCCCGCCCTCGCCGCCTGGCAAACGGCTGCGTCCTTCAGCGCGTTGGCGCCTCGCCGCATGGCAGCCTAGCAAAGCGCTGCGTGCCTTCGCTGCCTGGCAAAGCGCCGTGTCCCTTCGCCGCCTCGCCGCCTAGCAAAGCGCCGTGTCCCTTCAGCGCCTCGCCGACTAGCACAACGCCGTGACCCTTGGAGGCCTAGCAAAGCAGCGCGTGCCTTCGCCGCCTAAGAAAGCGCTGCGTGCCTTTTCGCCCTCGCCGCCTAGCAAAGAGCCGTGTCCCTTCGCCGCCTCGCCGCCTCCCAAAGCGCTGCGTCCCTCCGCCGCCTCGCCGCCTGGCACACCGCTGCGTGCCTTCGCCGCCTGCCAAAGCACTGCGTGCCTTCGCCGCCTCGCTGCTTAGCAAACGCCCTAGTAGCGCCGAAGGGACACAGCGCTTTTGTAGGCGCCGAAGGCACGTGGCGCTTTGCTAAGGCACGAGGCAGCGAAGCCACCAAGCGATCTGGTAGTCGTCGACGGCATACGGCGCTTTGCTAGGTGGCGAGGCAGCGAAGGCACGCAGCGCTTTGCTCGGCGTCGAGGAGTCGAAGGCAGGCGGTGCTTTGCTAGGAGCCGAAGGAACACGGCGCTTTGCTTGGCACCCACACGACGCGGAGCTTTGCTAGGCGGCGAAGGCAGACGATGCTTTGCGAGGCAGCGAGGCGACGAAGGGAGGCAGCGCTTTGCTAGGCGGCGAAGCGACAAAGTGATCTGGGAGGCGGCGAAGGGACTCGGCGCTTAGCTAGGCGGCGAGGCGGCGAAGAGATGCAGCGCTTTCTTAGGCGGCGAGGCGGCGAAGGTACGCAGCGGTGTGCGAGGCGGCGAAGGCACGCAGTGCTTTGCCAGGCGGCGAAGGCACGCGGCGCTTTGCTAGGCGGCGAACGCCCTCGTTGCTTTGCTAGGCGGCGAAGGAAGAAGGCGCTTTGCTAGGCGGCGATGGGAGGCGACGATTTGCTAGGCGGCGAGGCAGCGAAGGGACGAAGCAATTTGGGAGGAAGCGAACGCACACGGCGATTTGGTAGGCGGCGAGGGGGCGAAGGCACGCGCTGCCTTGCTAGGCGGCAAAGGGTCACAGCGGTGTGCTAGTCGGCGAGGCGCTGAAGGGACACGGCGCTTTGCTAGGCGGCGAGGCGGCGAAGGGATGAAGCGATTTGCTAGGCGGCGATTCGGTGCCTCGCAGAAGAACTAAGCACTGTGCACGTTGCCTGTCTCACAAACAAGCACACCGCTGCGTCTCTTCGCTGCCTCGCCAGCTAGCAAAGTGCTGCCTCGCTTCGCCTCCACGCCAAAAAGCAATCCGCCATGCAACCGCGCCACGTGCTGGACAAGCAAAGTGCTGCGTCTCTTCGCTGCCTCGCCCAACAACGAGCCACTGTGCACGTTGGCTGTCTCACAGACAAGCAGACTGATGAAGCTGTTCGCTGCCTCGCCAACAAGCAAAGCGCTCGATCTCGTCGCTGCCTCGCAAACTAAGCAACCCATGCGACCCTTTGCCGCCTGCCAAAGCACTGCGTCCCTCCGCCGCCTCGCCGCCTGCCAAAGCGCCGCGTCTGCTCGCCACCTCACCGCCTAGCACAGCGCTGCCTCCCTTTTCCCCCTCGCCGCCTCTCACACCGCTTCGTCCCCTCGCGCTCGCCGTCTACCAAAGCGCTGCGTCCCTCCCGCCCTCGCCGCCTGGCAAACGGCTGCGTCCTTCAGCGCGTTGGCGCCTCGCCGCATGGCAGCCTAGCAAAGCGCTGCGTGCCTTCGCTGCCTGGCAAAGCGCCGTGTCCCTTCGCCGCCTCGCCGCCTAGCAAAGCGCCGTGTCCCTTCAGCGCCTCGCCGACTAGCACAACGCCGTGACCCTTGGACGCCTAGCAAAGCAGCGCGTGCCTTCGCCGCCTAAGAAAGCGCTGCGTGCCTTTTCGCCCTCGCCGCCTAGCAAAGAGCCGTGTCCCTTCGCCGCCTCGCCGCCTCCCAAAGCGCTGCGTCCCTCCGCCGCCTCGCCGCCTGGCACACCGCTGCGTGCCTTCGCCGCCTGCCAAAGCACTGCGTGCCTTCGCCGCCTCGCTGCTTAGCAAACGCCCTAGTAGCGCCGAAGGGACACAGCGCTTTTGTAGGCGCCGAAGGCACGTGGCGCTTTGCTAAGGCACGAGGCAGCGAAGCCACCAAGCGATCTGGTAGTCGTCGACGGCATACGGCGCTTTGCTAGGTGGCGAGGCAGCGAAGGCACGCAGCGCTTTGCTCGGCGCCGAGGAGTCGAAGGCAGGCGGTGCTTTGCTAGGAGCCGAAGGAACACGGCGCTTTGCTTGGCACCCACACGACGCGGAGCTTTGCTAGGCGGCGAAGGCCGACGATGCTTTGCGAGGCAGCGAGGCGACGAAGGGAGGCAGCGCTTTGCTAGGCGGCGAAGCGACAAAGTGATCTGGGAGGCGGCGAAGGGACTCGGCGCTTAGCTAGGCGGCGAGGCGGCGAAGAGATGCAGCGCTTTCTTAGGCGGCGAGGCGGCGAAGGTACGCAGCGGTGTGCGAGGCGGCGAAGGCACGCAGTGCTTTGCCAGGCGGCGAAGGCACGCGGCGCTTTGCTAGGCGGCGAACGCCCTCGTTGCTTTGCTAGGCGGCGAAGGAAGAAGGCGCTTTGCTAGGCGGCGATGGGAGGCGACGATTTGCTAGGCGGCGAGGCAGCGAAGGGACGAAGCAATTTGGGAGGAAGCGAACGCACACGGCGATTTGGTAGGCGGCGAGGGGGCGAAGGCACGCGCTGCCTTGCTAGGCGGCAAAGGGTCACAGCGGTGTGCTAGTCGGCGAGGCGCTGAAGGGACACGGCGCTTTGCTAGGCGGCGAGGCGGCGAAGGGACGAAGCGATTTGCTAGGCGGCGATTCGGTGCCTCGCAGAAGAACTAAGCACTGTGCACGTTGCCTGTCTCACAAACAAGCACACCGCTGCGTCTCTTCGCTGCCTCGCCAGCTAGCAAAGTGCTGCCTCGCTTCGCCTCCACGCCAAAAAGCAATCCGCCATGCAACCGCGCCACCTGCTGGACAAGCAAAGTGCTGCGTCTCTTCGCTGCCTCGCCCAACAACGAGCCACTGTGCACGTTGGCTGTCTCACAGACAAGCAGACTGATGAAGCTGTTCGCTGCCTCGCCAACAAGCAAAGCGCTCGATCTCGTCGCTGCCTCGCAAACTAAGCAACCCATGCGACCCTTTGCCGCCTGCCAAAGCACTGCGTCCCTCCGCCGCCTCGCCGCCTGCCAAAGCGCCGCGTCTGCTCGCCACCTCACCGCCTAGCACAGCGCTGCCTCCCTTTTCCCCCTCGCCGCCTCTCACACCGCTTCGTCCCCTCGCGCTCGCCGTCTACCAAAGCGCTGCGTCCCTCCCGCCCTCGCCGCCTGGCAAACGGCTGCGTCCTTCAGCGCGTTGGCGCCTCGCCGCATGGCAGCCTAGCAAAGCGCTGCGTGCCTTCGCTGCCTGGCAAAGCGCCGTGTCCCTTCGCCGCCTCGCCGCCTAGCAAAGCGCCGTGTCCCTTCAGCGCCTCGCCGACTAGCACAACGCCGTGACCCTTGGACGCCTAGCAAAGCAGCGCGTGCCTTCGCCGCCTAAGAAAGCGCTGCGTGCCTTTTCGCCCTCGCCGCCTAGCAAAGAGCCGTGTCCCTTCGCCGCCTCGCCGCCTCCCAAAGCGCTGCGTCCCTCCGCCGCCTCGCCGCCTGGCACACCGCTGCGTGCCTTCGCCGCCTGCCAAAGCACTGCGTGCCTTCGCCGCCTCGCTGCTTAGCAAACGCCCTAGTAGCGCCGAAGGGACACAGCGCTTTTGTAGGCGCCGAAGGCACGTGGCGCTTTGCTAAGGCACGAGGCAGCGAAGCCACCAAGCGATCTGGTAGTCGTCGACGGCATACGGCGCTTTGCTAGGTGGCGAGGCAGCGAAGGCACGCAGCGCTTTGCTCGGCGTCGAGGAGGCGAAGGCAGGCGGTGCTTTGCTAGGAGCCGAAGGAACACGGCGCTTTGCTTGGCACCCACACGACGCGGAGCTTTGCTAGGCGGCGAAGGCAGACGATGCTTTGCGAGGCAGCGAGGCGACGAAGGGAGGCAGCGCTTTGCTAGGCGGCGAAGCGACAAAGTGATCTGGGAGGCGGCGAAGGGACTCGGCGCTTAGCTAGGCGGCGAGGCGGCGAAGAGATGCAGCGCTTTCTTAGGCGGCGAGGCGGCGAAGGTACGCAGCGGTGTGCGAGGCGGCGAAGGCACGCAGTGCTTTGCCAGGCGGCGAAGGCACGCGGCGCTTTGCTAGGCGGCGAACGCCCTCGTTGCTTTGCTAGGCGGCGAAGGAAGAAGGCGCTTTGCTAGGCGGCGATGGGAGGCGACGATTTGCTAGGCGGCGAGGCAGCGAAGGGACGAAGCAATTTGGGAGGAAGCGAACGCACACGGCGATTTGGTAGGCGGCGAGGGGGCGAAGGCACGCGCTGCCTTGCTAGGCGGCAAAGGGTCACAGCGGTGTGCTAGTCGGCGAGGCGCTGAAGGGACACGGCGCTTTGCTAGGCGGCGAGGCGGCGAAGGGACGAAGCGATTTGCTAGGCGGCCATTCGGTGCCTCGCAGAAGAACTAAGCACTGTGCACGTTGGCTGTCTCACAGACAAGCAGACTGATGAAGCTGTTCGCTGCCTCGCCAACAAGCAAAGCGCTCGATCTCGTCGCTGCCTCGCAAACTAAGCAACCCATGCGACCCTTTGCCGCCTGCCAAAGCACTGCGTCCCTCCGCCGCCTCGCCGCCTGCCAAAGCGCCGCGTCTGCTCGCCACCTCACCGCCTAGCACAGCGCTGCCTCCCTTTTCCCCCTCGCCGCCTCTCACACCGCTTCGTCCCCTCGCGCTCGCCGTCTACCAAAGCGCTGCGTCCCTCCCGCCCTCGCCGCCTGGCAAACGGCTGCGTCCTTCAGCGCGTTGGCGCCTCGCCGCATGGCAGCCTAGCAAAGCGCTGCGTGCCTTCGCTGCCTGGCAAAGCGCCGTGTCCCTTCGCCGCCTCGCCGCCTAGCAAAGCGCCGTGTCCCTTCAGCGCCTCGCCGACTAGCACAACGCCGTGACCCTTGGAGGTCTAGCAAAGCAGCGCGTGCCTTCGCCGCCTAAGAAAGCGCTGCGTGCCTTTTCGCCCTCGCCGCCTAGCAAAGAGCCGTGTCCCTTCGCCGCCTCGCCGCCTCCCAAAGCGCTGCGTCCCTCCGCCGCCTCGCCGCCTGGCACACCGCTGCGTGCCTTCGCCGCCTGCCAAAGCACTGCGTGCCTTCGCCGCCTCGCTGCTTAGCAAACGCCCTAGTAGCGCCGAAGGGACACAGCGCTTTTGTAGGCGCCGAAGGCACGTGGCGCTTTGCTAAGGCACGAGGCAGCGAAGCCACCAAGCGATCTGGTAGTCGTCGACGGCATACGGCGCTTTGCTAGGTGGCGAGGCAGCGAAGGCACGCAGCGCTTTGCTCGGCGTCGAGGAGGCGAAGGCAGGCGGTGCTTTGCTAGGAGCCGAAGGAACACGGCGCTTTGCTTGGCACCCACACGACGCGGAGCTTTGCTAGGCGGCGAAGGCAGACGATGCTTTGCGAGGCAGCGAGGCGACGAAGGGAGGCAGCGCTTTGCTAGGCGGCGAAGCGACAAAGTGATCTGGGAGGCGGCGAAGGGACTCGGCGCTTAGCTAGGCGGCGAGGCGGCGAAGAGATGCAGCGCTTTCTTAGGCGGCGAGGCGGCGAAGGTACGCAGCGGTGTGCGAGGCGGCGAAGGCACGCAGTGCTTTGCCAGGCGGCGAAGGCACGCGGCGCTTTGCTAGGCGGCGAACGCCCTCGTTGCTTTGCTAGGCGGCGAAGGAAGAAGGCGCTTTGCTAGGCGGCGATGGGAGGCGACGATTTGCTAGGCGGCGAGGCAGCGAAGGGACGAAGCAATTTGGGAGGAAGCGAACGCACACGGCGATTTGGTAGGCGGCGAGGGGGCGAAGGCACGCGCTGCCTTGCTAGGCGGCAAAGGGTCACAGCGGTGTGCTAGTCGGCGAGGCGCTGAAGGGACACGGCGCTTTGCTAGGCGGCGAGGCGGCGAAGGGACGAAGCGATTTGCTAGGCGGCGATTCGGTGCCTCGCAGAAGAACTAAGCACTGTGCACGTTGGCTGTCTCACAGACAAGCAGACTGATGAAGCTGTTCGCTGCCTCGCCAACAAGCAAAGCGCTCGATCTCGTCGCTGCCTCGCAAACTAAGCAACCCATGCGACCCTTTGCCGCCTGCCAAAGCACTGCGTCCCTCCGCCGCCTCGCCGCCTGCCAAAGCGCCGCGTCTGCTCGCCACCTCACCGCCTAGCACAGCGCTGCCTCCCTTTTCCCCCTCGCCGCCTCTCACACCGCTTCGTCCCCTCGCGCTCGCCGTCTACCAAAGCGCTGCGTCCCTCCCGCCCTCGCCGCCTGGCAAACGGCTGCGTCCTTCAGCGCGTTGGCGCCTCGCCGCATGGCAGCCTAGCAAAGCGCTGCGTGCCTTCGCTGCCTGGCAAAGCGCCGTGTCCCTTCGCCGCCTCGCCGCCTAGCAAAGCGCCGTGTCCCTTCAGCGCCTCGCCGACTAGCACAACGCCGTGACCCTTGGACGCCTAGCAAAGCAGCGCGTGCCTTCGCCGCCTAAGAAAGCGCTGCGTGCCTTTTCGCCCTCGCCGCCTAGCAAAGAGCCGTGTCCCTTCGCCGCCTCGCCGCCTCCCAAAGCGCTGCGTCCCTCCGCCGCCTCGCCGCCTGGCACACCGCTGCGTGCCTTCGCCGCCTGCCAAAGCACTGCGTGCCTTCGCCGCCTCGCTGCTTAGCAAACGCCCTAGTAGCGCCGAAGGGACACAGCGCTTTTGTAGGCGCCGAAGGCACGTGGCGCTTTGCTAAGGCACGAGGCAGCGAAGCCACCAAGCGATCTGGTAGTCGTCGACGGCATACGGCGCTTTGCTAGGTGGCGAGGCAGCGAAGGCACGCAGCGCTTTGCTCGGCGTCGAGGAGGCGAAGGCAGGCGGTGCTTTGCTAGGAGCCGAAGGAACACGGCGCTTTGCTTGGCACCCACACGACGCGGAGCTTTGCTAGGCGGCGAAGGCAGACGATGCTTTGCGAGGCAGCGAGGCGACGAAGGGAGGCAGCGCTTTGCTAGGCGGCGAAGCGACAAAGTGATCTGGGAGGCGGCGAAGGGACTCGGCGCTTAGCTAGGCGGCGAGGCGGCGAAGAGATGCAGCGCTTTCTTAGGCGGCGAGGCGGCGAAGGTACGCAGCGGTGTGCGAGGCGGCGAAGGCACGCAGTGCTTTGCCAGGCGGCGAAGGCACGCGGCGCTTTGCTAGGCGGCGAACGCCCTCGTTGCTTTGCTAGGCGGCGAAGGAAGAAGGCGCTTTGCTAGGCGGCGATGGGAGGCGACGATTTGCTAGGCGGCGAGGCAGCGAAGGGACGAAGCAATTTGGGAGGAAGCGAACGCACACGGCGATTTGGTAGGCGGCGAGGGGGCGAAGGCACGCGCTGCCTTGCTAGGCGGCAAAGGGTCACAGCGGTGTGCTAGTCGGCGAGGCGCTGAAGGGACACGGCGCTTTGCTAGGCGGCGAGGCGGCGAAGGGACGAAGCGATTTGCTAGGCGGCGATTCGGTGCCTCGCAGAAGAACTAAGCACTGTGCACGTTGGCTGTCTCACAGACAAGCAGACTGATGAAGCTGTTCGCTGCCTCGCCAACAAGCAAAGCGCTCGATCTCGTCGCTGCCTCGCAAACTAAGCAACCCATGCGACCCTTTGCCGCCTGCCAAAGCACTGCGTCCCTCCGCCGCCTCGCCGCCTGCCAAAGCGCCGCGTCTGCTCGCCACCTCACCGCCTAGCACAGCGCTGCCTCCCTTTTCCCCCTCGCCGCCTCTCACACCGCTTCGTCCCCTCGCGCTCGCCGTCTACCAAAGCGCTGCGTCCCTCCCGCCCTCGCCGCCTGGCAAACGGCTGCGTCCTTCAGCGCGTTGGCGCCTCGCCGCATGGCAGCCTAGCAAAGCGCTGCGTGCCTTCGCTGCCTGGCAAAGCGCCGTGTCCCTTCAGCGCCTCGCCGACTAGCACAACGCCGTGACCCTTGGACGCCTAGCAAAGCAGCGCGTGCCTTCGCCGCCTAAGAAAGCGCTGCGTGCCTTTTCGCCCTCGCCGCCTAGCAAAGAGCCGTGTCCCTTCGCCGCCTCGCCGCCTCCCAAAGCGCTGCGTCCCTCCGCCGCCTCGCCGCCTGGCACACCGCTGCGTGCCTTCGCCGCCTGCCAAAGCACTGCGTGCCTTCGCCGCCTCGCTGCTTAGCAAACGCCCTAGTAGCGCCGAAGGGACACAGCGCTTTTGTAGGCGCCGAAGGCACGTGGCGCTTTGCTAAGGCACGAGGCAGCGAAGCCACCAAGCGATCTGGTAGTCGTCGACGGCATACGGCGCTTTGCTAGGTGGCGAGGCAGCGAAGGCACGCAGCGCTTTGCTCGGCGTCGAGGAGGCGAAGGCAGGCGGTGCTTTGCTAGGAGCCGAAGGAACACGGCGCTTTGCTTGGCGGCGAAGGAAAACGGCGCTTTGCTAGGCGGCGAGGAGGCGAAGCGATTTGGGAGGCGGCAAAGGGACGCGGCGCTTTGCTAGGCGGCGAGGGCGAAAAGGCACGCAGCGCTTTCTTAAGCAGCGAGGCGGCGAAGGCACGCGCTGCTTTGCTAGGCGGCGAGGGTCACAGCGGTGTGCTAGTCGGCGAGGCGCTGAAGGGACACGGCAATTTGCTAGGCGGCGAGGCGCCGAAGCCATTTGAGAGGCGGCGAGGGCGAAAAGGGACGCAGCGGTGTGCTAGGCGGCGGAGGCACGCAGCGCTTTGCTCGGCGACGAGGAGTCGAAGGCAGGCGGTGCTTTGCTAGGAGCCGAAGGAACACGGCGCTTTGCTTGGCACCCACACGACGCGGAGCTTTGCTAGGCGGCGAAGGCAGACGATGCTTTGCGAGGCAGCGAGGCGACGAAGGGAGGCAGCGCTTTGCTAGGCGGCGAAGCGACAAAGTGATCTGGGAGGCGGCGAAGGGACTCGGCGCTTAGCTAGGCGGCGAGGCGGCGAAGAGATGCAGCGCTTTCTTAGGCGGCGAGGCGGCGAAGGTACGCAGCGGTGTGCGAGGCGGCGAAGGCACGCAGTGCTTTGCCAGGCGGCGAAGGCACGCGGCGCTTTGCTAGGCGGCGAACGCCCTCGTTGCTTTGCTAGGCGGCGAAGGAAGAAGGCGCTTTGCTAGGCGGCGATGGGAGGCGACGATTTGCTAGGCGGCGAGGCAGCGAAGGGACGAAGCAATTTGGGAGGAAGCGAACGCACACGGCGATTTGGTAGGCGGCGAGGGGGCGAAGGCACGCGCTGCCTTGCTAGGCGGCAAAGGGTCACAGCGGTGTGCTAGTCGGCGAGGCGCTGAAGGGACACGGCGCTTTGCTAGGCGGCGAGGCGGCGAAGGGACGAAGCGATTTGCTAGGCGGCGATTCGGTGCCTCGCAGAAGAACTAAGCACTGTGCACGTTGGCTGTCTCACAGACAAGCAGACTGATGAAGCTGTTCGCTGCCTCGCCAACAAGCAAAGCGCTCGATCTCGTCGCTGCCTCGCAAACTAAGCAACCCATGCGACCCTTTGCCGCCTGCCAAAGCACTGCGTCCCTCCGCCGCCTCGCCGCCTGCCAAAGCGCCGCGTCTGCTCGCCACCTCACCGCCTAGCACAGCGCTGCCTCCCTTTTCCCCCTCGCCGCCTCTCACACCGCTTCGTCCCCTCGCGCTCGCCGTCTACCAAAGCGCTGCGTCCCTCCCGCCCTCGCCGCCTGGCAAACGGCTGCGTCCTTCAGCGCGTTGGCGCCTCGCCGCATGGCAGCCTAGCAAAGCGCTGCGTGCCTTCGCTGCCTGGCAAAGCGCCGTGTCCCTTCGCCGCCTCGCCGCCTAGCAAAGCGCCGTGTCCCTTCAGCGCCTCGCCGACTAGCACAACGCCGTGACCCTTGGACGCCTAGCAAAGCAGCGCGTGCCTTCGCCGCCTAAGAAAGCGCTGCGTGCCTTTTCGCCCTCGCCGCCTAGCAAAGAGCCGTGTCCCTTCGCCGCCTCGCCGCCTCCCAAAGCGCTGCGTCCCTCCGCCGCCTCGCCGCCTGGCACACCGCTGCGTGCCTTCGCCGCCTGCCAAAGCACTGCGTGCCTTCGCCGCCTCGCTGCTTAGCAAACGCCCTAGTAGCGCCGAAGGGACACAGCGCTTTTGTAGGCGCCGAAGGCACGTGGCGCTTTGCTAAGGCACGAGGCAGC
Source organism: Apteryx mantelli (assembly GCF_036417845.1). Lineage (NCBI taxonomy): Eukaryota > Metazoa > Chordata > Aves > Apterygiformes > Apterygidae > Apteryx > Apteryx mantelli. Next base: position 641,386 of record NW_027118809.1, read on the forward strand.
GAAGCCACCAAGCGATCTGGTAGTCGTCGACGGCATACGGCGCTTTGCTAGGTGGCGAGGCAGCGAAGGCACGCAGCGCTTTGCTCGGCGCCGAGGAGTCGAAGGCAGGCGGTGCTTTGCTAGGAGCCGAAGGAACACGGCGCTTTGCTTGGCACCCACACGACGCGGAGCTTTGCTAGGCGGCGAAGGCAGACGATGCTTTGCGAGGCAGCGAGGCGACGAAGGGAGGCAGCGCTTTGCTAGGCGGCGAAGCGACAAAGTGATCTGGGAGGCGGCGAAGGGACTCGGCGCTTAGCTAGGCGGCGAGGCGGCGAAGAGATGCAGCGCTTTCTTAGGCGGCGAGGCGGCGAAGGTACGCAGCGGTGTGCGAGGCGGCGAAGGCACGCAGTGCTTTGCCAGGCGGCGAAGGCACGCGGCGCTTTGCTAGGCGGCGAACGCCCTCGTTGCTTTGCTAGGCGGCGAAGGAAGAAGGCGCTTTGCTAGGCGGCGATGGGAGGCGACGATTTGCTAGGCGGCGAGGCAGCGAAGGGACGAAGCAATTTGGGAGGAAGCGAACGCACACGGCGATTTGGTAGGCGGCGAGGGGGCGAAGGCACGCGCTGCCTTGCTAGGCGGCAAAGGGTCACAGCGGTGTGCTAGTCGGCGAGGCGCTGAAGGGACACGGCGCTTTGCTAGGCGGCGAGGCGGCGAAGGGACGAAGCGATTTGCTAGGCGGCGATTCGGTGCCTCGCAGAAGAACTAAGCACTGTGCACGTTGCCTGTCTCACAAACAAGCACACCGCTGCGTCTCTTCGCTGCCTCGCCAGCTAGCAAAGTGCTGCCTCGCTTCGCCTCCACGCCAAAAAGCAATCCGCCATGCAACCGCGCCACGTGCTGGACAAGCAAAGTGCTGCGTCTCTTCGCTGCCTCGCCCAACAACGAGCCACTGTGCACGTTGGCTGTCTCACAGACAAGCAGACTGATGAAGCTGTTCGCTGCCTCGCCAACAAGCAAAGCGCTCGATCTCGTCGCTGCCTCGCAAACTAAGCAACCCATGCGACCCTTTGCCGCCTGCCAAAGCACTGCGTCCCTCCGCCGCCTCGCCGCCTGCCAAAGCGCCGCGTCTGCTCGCCACCTCACCACCTAGCACAGCGCTGCCTCCCTTTTCCCCCTCGCCGCCTCTCACACCGCTTCGTCCCCTCGCGCTCGCCGTCTACCAAAGCGCTGCGTCCCTCCCGCCCTCGCCGCCTGGCAAACGGCTGCGTCCTTCAGCGCGTTGGCGCCTCGCCGCATGGCAGCCTAGCAAAGCGCTGCGTGCCTTCGCTGCCTGGCAAAGCGCCGTGTCCCTTCGCCGCCTCGCCGCCTAGCAAAGCGCCGTGTCCCTTCAGCGCCTCGCCGACTAGCACAACGCCGTGACCCTTGGACGCCTAGCAAAGCAGCGCGTGCCTTCGCCGCCTAAGAAAGCGCTGCGTGCCTTTTCGCCCTCGCCGCCTAGCAAAGAGCCGTGTCCCTTCGCCGCCTCGCCGCCTCCCAAAGCGCTGCGTCCCTCCGCCGCCTCGCCGCCTGGCACACCGCTGCGTGCCTTCGCCGCCTGCCAAAGCACTGCGTGCCTTCGCCGCCTCGCTGCTTAGCAAACGCCCTAGTAGCGCCGAAGGGACACAGCGCTTTTGTAGGCGCCGAAGGCACGTGGCGCTTTGCTAAGGCACGAGGCAGCGAAGCCACCAAGCGATCTGGTAGTCGTCGACGGCATACGGCGCTTTGCTAGGTGGCGAGGCAGCGAAGGCACGCAGCGCTTTGCTCGGCGTCGAGGAGGCGAAGGCAGGCGGTGCTTTGCTAGGAGCCGAAGGAACACGGCGCTTTGCTTGGCACCCACACGACGCGGAGCTTTGCTAGGCGGCGAAGGCAGACGATGCTTTGCGAGGCAGCGAGGCGACGAAGGGAGGCAGCGCTTTGCTAGGCGGCGAAGCGACAAAGTGATCTGGGAGGCGGCGAAGGGACTCGGCGCTTAGCTAGGCGGCGAGGCGGCGAAGAGATGCAGCGCTTTCTTAGGCGGCGAGGCGGCGAAGGTACGCAGCGGTGTGCGAGGCGGCGAAGGCACGCAGTGCTTTGCCAGGCGGCGAAGGCACGCGGCGCTTTGCTAGGCGGCGAACGCCCTCGTTGCTTTGCTAGGCGGCGAAGGAAGAAGGCGCTTTGCTAGGCGGCGATGGGAGGCGACGATTTGCTAGGCGGCGAGGCAGCGAAGGGACGAAGCAATTTGGGAGGAAGCGAACGCACACGGCGATTTGGTAGGCGGCGAGGGGGCGAAGGCACGCGCTGCCTTGCTAGGCGGCAAAGGGTCACAGCGGTGTGCTAGTCGGCGAGGCGCTGAAGGGACACGGCGCTTTGCTAGGCGGCGAGGCGGCGAAGGGACGAAGCGATTTGCTAGGCGGCGATTCGGTGCCTCGCAGAAGAACTAAGCACTGTGCACGTTGGCTGTCTCACAGACAAGCAGACTGATGAAGCTGTTCGCTGCCTCGCCAACAAGCAAAGCGCTCGATCTCGTCGCTGCCTCGCAAACTAAGCAACCCATGCGACCCTTTGCCGCCTGCCAAAGCACTGCGTCCCTCCGCCGCCTCGCCGCCTGCCAAAGCGCCGCGTCTGCTCGCCACCTCACCGCCTAGCACAGCGCTGCCTCCCTTTTCCCCCTCGCCGCCTCTCACACCGCTTCGTCCCCTCGCGCTCGCCGTCTACCAAAGCGCTGCGTCCCTCCCGCCCTCGCCGCCTGGCAAACGGCTGCGTCCTTCAGCGCGTTGGCGCCTCGCCGCATGGCAGCCTAGCAAAGCGCTGCGTGCCTTCGCTGCCTGGCAAAGCGCCGTGTCCCTTCGCCGCCTCGCCGCCTAGCAAAGCGCCGTGTCCCTTCAGCGCCTCGCCGACTAGCACAACGCCGTGACCCTTGGACGCCTAGCAAAGCAGCGCGTGCCTTCGCCGCCTAAGAAAGCGCTGCGTGCCTTTTCGCCCTCGCCGCCTAGCAAAGAGCCGTGTCCCTTCGCCGCCTCGCCGCCTCCCAAAGCGCTGCGTCCCTCCGCCGCCTCGCCGCCTGGCACACCGCTGCGTGCCTTCGCCGCCTGCCAAAGCACTGCGTGCCTTCGCCGCCTCGCTGCTTAGCAAACGCCCTAGTAGCGCCGAAGGGACACAGCGCTTTTGTAGGCGCCGAAGGCACGTGGCGCTTTGCTAAGGCACGAGGCAGCGAAGCCACCAAGCGATCTGGTAGTCGTCGACGGCATACGGCGCTTTGCTAGGTGGCGAGGCAGCGAAGGCACGCAGCGCTTTGCTCGGCGTCGAGGAGGCGAAGGCAGGCGGTGCTTTGCTAGGAGCCGAAGGAACACGGCGCTTTCCTTGGCACCCACACGACGCGGAGCTTTGCTAGGCGGCGAAGGCAGACGATGCTTTGCGAGGCAGCGAGGCGACGAAGGGAGGCAGCGCTTTGCTAGGCGGCGAAGCGACAAAGTGATCTGGGAGGCGGCGAAGGGACTCGGCGCTTAGCTAGGCGGCGAGGCGGCGAAGAGATGCAGCGCTTTCTTAGGCGGCGAGGCGGCGAAGGTACGCAGCGGTGTGCGAGGCGGCGAAGGCACGCAGTGCTTTGCCAGGCGGCGAAGGCACGCGGCGCTTTGCTAGGCGGCGAACGCCCTCGTTGCTTTGCTAGGCGGCGAAGGAAGAAGGCGCTTTGCTAGGCGGCGATGGGAGGCGACGATTTGCTAGGCGGCGAGGCAGCGAAGGGACGAAGCAATTTGGGAGGAAGCGAACGCACACGGCGATTTGGTAGGCGGCGAGGGGGCGAAGGCACGCGCTGCCTTGCTAGGCGGCAAAGGGTCACAGCGGTGTGCTAGTCGGCGAGGCGCTGAAGGGACACGGCGCTTTGCTAGGCGGCGAGGCGGCGAAGGGACGAAGCGATTTGCTAGGCGGCGATTCGGTGCCTCGCAGAAGAACTAAGCACTGTGCACGTTGGCTGTCTCACAGACAAGCAGACTGATGAAGCTGTTCGCTGCCTCGCCAACAAGCAAAGCGCTCGATCTCGTCGCTGCCTCGCAAACTAAGCAACCCATGCGACCCTTTGCCGCCTGCCAAAGCACTGCGTCCCTCCGCCGCCTCGCCGCCTGCCAAAGCGCCGCGTCTGCTCGCCACCTCACCGCCTAGCACAGCGCTGCCTCCCTTTTCCCCCTCGCCGCCTCTCACACCGCTTCGTCCCCTCGCGCTCGCCGTCTACCAAAGCGCTGCGTCCCTCCCGCCCTCGCCGCCTGGCAAACGGCTGCGTCCTTCAGCGCGTTGGCGCCTCGCCGCATGGCAGCCTAGCAAAGCGCTGCGTGCCTTCGCTGCCTGGCAAAGCGCCGTGTCCCTTCAGCGCCTCGCCGACTAGCACAACGCCGTGACCCTTGGACGCCTAGCAAAGCAGCGCGTGCCTTCGCCGCCTAAGAAAGCGCTGCGTGCCTTTTCGCCCTCGCCGCCTAGCAAAGAGCCGTGTCCCTTCGCCGCCTCGCCGCCTCCCAAAGCGCTGCGTCCCTCCGCCGCCTCGCCGCCTGGCACACCGCTGCGTGCCTTCGCCGCCTGCCAAAGCACTGCGTGCCTTCGCCGCCTCGCTGCTTAGCAAACGCCCTAGTAGCGCCGAAGGGACACAGCGCTTTTGTAGGCGCCGAAGGCACGTGGCGCTTTGCTAAGGCACGAGGCAGCGAAGCCACCAAGCGATCTGGTAGTCGTCGACGGCATACGGCGCTTTGCTAGGTGGCGAGGCAGCGAAGGCACGCAGCGCTTTGCTCGGCGTCGAGGAGTCGAAGGCAGGCGGTGCTTTGCTAGGAGCCGAAGGAACACGGCGCTTTGCTTGGCGGCGAAGGAAAACGGCGCTTTGCTAGGCGGCGAGGAGGCGAAGCGATTTGGGAGGCGGCAAAGGGACGCGGCGCTTTGCTAGGCGGCGAGGGCGAAAAGGCACGCAGCGCTTTCTTAAGCAGCGAGGCGGCGAAGGCACGCGCTGCTTTGCTAGGCGGCGAGGGTCACAGCGGTGTGCTAGTCGGCGAGGCGCTGAAGGGACACGGCAATTTGCTAGGCGGCGAGGCGCCGAAGCCATTTGAGAGGCGGCGAGGGCGAAAAGGGACGCAGCGGTGTGCTAGGCGGCGGAGGCACGCAGCGCTTTGCTCGGCGACGAGGAGTCGAAGGCAGGCGGTGCTTTGCTAGGAGCCGAAGGAACACGGCGCTTTGCTTGGCACCCACACGACGCGGAGCTTTGCTAGGCGGCGAAGGCAGACGATGCTTTGCGAGGCAGCGAGGCGACGAAGGGAGGCAGCGCTTTGCTAGGCGGCGAAGCGACAAAGTGATCTGGGAGGCGGCGAAGGGACTCGGCGCTTAGCTAGGCGGCGAGGCGGCGAAGAGATGCAGCGCTTTCTTAGGCGGCGAGGCGGCGAAGGTACGCAGCGGTGTGCGAGGCGGCGAAGGCACGCAGTGCTTTGCCAGGCGGCGAAGGCACGCGGCGCTTTGCTAGGCGGCGAACGCCCTCGTTGCTTTGCTAGGCGGCGAAGGAAGAAGGCGCTTTGCTAGGCGGCGATGGGAGGCGACGATTTGCTAGGCGGCGAGGCAGCGAAGGGACGAAGCAATTTGGGAGGAAGCGAACGCACACGGCGATTTGGTAGGCGGCGAGGGGGCGAAGGCACGCGCTGCCTTGCTAGGCGGCAAAGGGTCACAGCGGTGTGCTAGTCGGCGAGGCGCTGAAGGGACACGGCGCTTTGCTAGGCGGCGAGGCGGCGAAGGGACGAAGCGATTTGCTAGGCGGCGATTCGGTGCCTCGCAGAAGAACTAAGCACTGTGCACGTTGGCTGTCTCACAGACAAGCAGACTGATGAAGCTGTTCGCTGCCTCGCCAACAAGCAAAGCGCTCGATCTCGTCGCTGCCTCGCAAACTAAGCAACCCATGCGACCCTTTGCCGCCTGCCAAAGCACTGCGTCCCTCCGCCGCCTCGCCGCCTGCCAAAGCGCCGCGTCTGCTCGCCACCTCACCGCCTAGCACAGCGCTGCCTCCCTTTTCCCCCTCGCCGCCTCTCACACCGCTTCGTCCCCTCGCGCTCGCCGTCTACCAAAGCGCTGCGTCCCTCCCGCCCTCGCCGCCTGGCAAACGGCTGCGTCCTTCAGCGCGTTGGCGCCTCGCCGCATGGCAGCCTAGCAAAGCGCTGCGTGCCTTCGCTGCCTGGCAAAGCGCCGTGTCCCTTCGCCGCCTCGCCGCCTAGCAAAGCGCCGTGTCCCTTCAGCGCCTCGCCGACTAGCACAACGCCGTGACCCTTGGACGCCTAGCAAAGCAGCGCGTGCCTTCGCCGCCTAAGAAAGCGCTGCGTGCCTTTTCGCCCTCGCCGCCTAGCAAAGAGCCGTGTCCCTTCGCCGCCTCGCCGCCTCCCAAAGCGCTGCGTCCCTCCGCCGCCTCGCCGCCTGGCACACCGCTGCGTGCCTTCGCCGCCTGCCAAAGCACTGCGTGCCTTCGCCGCCTCGCTGCTTAGCAAACGCCCTAGTAGCGCCGAAGGGACACAGCGCTTTTGTAGGCGCCGAAGGCACGTGGCGCTTTGCTAAGGCACGAGGCAGCGAAGCCACCAAGCGATCTGGTAGTCGTCGACGGCATACGGCGCTTTGCTAGGTGGCGAGGCAGCGAAGGCACGCAGCGCTTTGCTCGGCGCCGAGGAGTCGAAGGCAGGCGGTGCTTTGCTAGGAGCCGAAGGAACACGGCGCTTTGCTTGGCACCCACACGACGCGGAGCTTTGCTAGGCGGCGAAGGCAGACGATGCTTTGCGAGGCAGCGAGGCGACGAAGGGAGGCAGCGCTTTGCTAGGCGGCGAAGCGACAAAGTGATCTGGGAGGCGGCGAAGGGACTCGGCGCTTAGCTAGGCGGCGAGGCGGCGAAGAGATGCAGCGCTTTCTTAGGCGGCGAGGCGGCGAAGGTACGCAGCGGTGTGCGAGGCGGCGAAGGCACGCAGTGCTTTGCCAGGCGGCGAAGGCACGCGGCGCTTTGCTAGGCGGCGAACGCCCTCGTTGCTTTGCTAGGCGGCGAAGGAAGAAGGCGCTTTGCTAGGCGGCGATGGGAGGCGACGATTTGCTAGGCGGCGAGGCAGCGAAGGGACGAAGCAATTTGGGAGGAAGCGAACGCACACGGCGATTTGGTAGGCGGCGAGGGGGCGAAGGCACGCGCTGCCTTGCTAGGCGGCAAAGGGTCACAGCGGTGTGCTAGTCGGCGAGGCGCTGAAGGGACACGGCGCTTTGCTAGGCGGCGAGGCGGCGAAGGGACGAAGCGATTTGCTAGGCGGCGATTCGGTGCCTCGCAGAAGAACTAAGCACTGTGCACGTTGGCTGTCTCACAGACAAGCAGACTGATGAAGCTGTTCGCTGCCTCGCCAACAAGCAAAGCGCTCGATCTCGTCGCTGCCTCGCAAACTAAGCAACCCATGCGACCCTTTGCCGCCTGCCAAAGCACTGCGTCCCTCCGCCGCCTCGCCGCCTGCCAAAGCGCCGCGTCTGCTCGCCACCTCACCGCCTAGCACAGCGCTGCCTCCCTTTTCCCCCTCGCCGCCTCTCACACCGCTTCGTCCCCTCGCGCTCGCCGTCTACCAAAGCGCTGCGTCCCTCCCGCCCTCGCCGCCTGGCAAACGGCTGCGTCCTTCAGCGCGTTGGCGCCTCGCCGCATGGCAGCCTAGCAAAGCGCTGCGTGCCTTCGCTGCCTGGCAAAGCGCCGTGTCCCTTCGCCGCCTCGCCGCCTAGCAAAGCGCCGTGTCCCTTCAGCGCCTCGCCGACTAGCACAACGCCGTGACCCTTGGAGGTCTAGCAAAGCAGCGCGTGCCTTCGCCGCCTAAGAAAGCGCTGCGTGCCTTTTCGCCCTCGCCGCCTAGCAAAGAGCCGTGTCCCTTCGCCGCCTCGCCGCCTCCCAAAGCGCTGCGTCCCTCCGCCGCCTCGCCGCCTGGCACACCGCTGCGTGCCTTCGCCGCCTGCCAAAGCACTGCGTGCCTTCGCCGCCTCGCTGCTTAGCAAACGCCCTAGTAGCGCCGAAGGGACACAGCGCTTTTGTAGGCGCCGAAGGCACGTGGCGCTTTGCTAAGGCACGAGGCAGCGAAGCCACCAAGCGATCTGGTAGTCGTCGACGGCATACGGCGCTTTGCTAGGTGGCGAGGCAGCGAAGGCACGCAGCGCTTTGCTCGGCGTCGAGGAGGCGAAGGCAGGCGGTGCTTTGCTAGGAGCCGAAGGAACACGGCGCTTTGCTTGGCACCCACACGACGCGGAGCTTTGCTAGGCGGCGAAGGCAGACGATGCTTTGCGAGGCAGCGAGGCGACGAAGGGAGGCAGCGCTTTGCTAGGCGGCGAAGCGACAAAGTGATCTGGGAGGCGGCGAAGGGACTCGGCGCTTAGCTAGGCGGCGAGGCGGCGAAGAGATGCAGCGCTTTCTTAGGCGGCGAGGCGGCGAAGGTACGCAGCGGTGTGCGAGGCGGCGAAGGCACGCAGTGCTTTGCCAGGCGGCGAAGGCACGCGGCGCTTTGCTAGGCGGCGAACGCCCTCGTTGCTTTGCTAGGCGGCGAAGGAAGAAGGCGCTTTGCTAGGCGGCGATGGGAGGCGACGATTTGCTAGGCGGCGAGGCAGCGAAGGGACGAAGCAATTTGGGAGGAAGCGAACGCACACGGCGATTTGGTAGGCGGCGAGGGGGCGAAGGCACGCGCTGCCTTGCTAGGCGGCAAAGGGTCACAGCGGTGTGCTAGTCGGCGAGGCGCTGAAGGGACACGGCGCTTTGCTAGGCGGCGAGGCGGCGAAGGGACGAAGCGATTTGCTAGGCGGCGATTCGGTGCCTCGCAGAAGAACTAAGCACTGTGCACGTTGGCTGTCTCACAGACAAGCAGACTGATGAAGCTGTTCGCTGCCTCGCCAACAAGCAAAGCGCTCGATCTCGTCGCTGCCTCGCAAACTAAGCAACCCATGCGACCCTTTGCCGCCTGCCAAAGCACTGCGTCCCTCCGCCGCCTCGCCGCCTGCCAAAGCGCCGCGTCTGCTCGCCACCTCACCGCCTAGCACAGCGCTGCCTCCCTTTTCCCCCTCGCCGCCTCTCACACCGCTTCGTCCCCTCGCGCTCGCCGTCTACCAAAGCGCTGCGTCCCTCCCGCCCTCGCCGCCTGGCAAACGGCTGCGTCCTTCAGCGCGTTGGCGCCTCGCCGCATGGCAGCCTAGCAAAGCGCTGCGTGCCTTCGCTGCCTGGCAAAGCGCCGTGTCCCTTCGCCGCCTCGCCGCCTAGCAAAGCGCCGTGTCCCTTCAGCGCCTCGCCGACTAGCACAACGCCGTGACCCTTGGACGCCTAGCAAAGCAGCGCGTGCCTTCGCCGCCTAAGAAAGCGCTGCGTGCCTTTTCGCCCTCGCCGCCTAGCAAAGAGCCGTGTCCCTTCGCCGCCTCGCCGCCTCCCAAAGCGCTGCGTCCCTCCGCCGCCTCGCCGCCTGGCACACCGCTGCGTGCCTTCGCCGCCTGCCAAAGCACTGCGTGCCTTCGCCGCCTCGCTGCTTAGCAAACGCCCTAGTAGCGCCGAAGGGACACAGCGCTTTTGTAGGCGCCGAAGGCACGTGGCGCTTTGCTAAGGCACGAGGCAGCGAAGCCACCAAGCGATCTGGTAGTCGTCGACGGCATACGGCGCTTTGCTAGGTGGCGAGGCAGCGAAGGCACGCAGCGCTTTGCTCGGCGTCGAGGAGGCGAAGGCAGGCGGTGCTTTGCTAGGAGCCGAAGGAACACGGCGCTTTGCTTGGCACCCACACGACGCGGAGCTTTGCTAGGCGGCGAAGGCAGACGATGCTTTGCGAGGCAGCGAGGCGACGAAGGGAGGCAGCGCTTTGCTAGGCGGCGAAGCGACAAAGTGATCTGGGAGGCGGCGAAGGGACTCGGCGCTTAGCTAGGCGGCGAGGCGGCGAAGAGATGCAGCGCTTTCTTAGGCGGCGAGGCGGCGAAGGTACGCAGCGGTGTGCGAGGCGGCGAAGGCACGCAGTGCTTTGCCAGGCGGCGAAGGCACGCGGCGCTTTGCTAGGCGGCGAACGCCCTCGTTGCTTTGCTAGGCGGCGAAGGAAGAAGGCGCTTTGCTAGGCGGCGATGGGAGGCGACGATTTGCTAGGCGGCGAGGCAGCGAAGGGACGAAGCAATTTGGGAGGAAGCGAACGCACACGGCGATTTGGTAGGCGGCGAGGGGGCGAAGGCACGCGCTGCCTTGCTAGGCGGCAAAGGGTCACAGCGGTGTGCTAGTCGGCGAGGCGCTGAAGGGACACGGCGCTTTGCTAGGCGGCGAGGCGGCGAAGGGACGAAGCGATTTGCTAGGCGGCGATTCGGTGCCTCGCAGAAGAACTAAGCACTGTGCACGTTGGCTGTCTCACAGACAAGCAGACTGATGAAGCTGTTCGCTGCCTCGCCAACAAGCAAAGCGCTCGATCTCGTCGCTGCCTCGCAAACTAAGCAACCCATGCGACCCTTTGCCGCCTGCCAAAGCACTGCGTCCCTCCGCCGCCTCGCCGCCTGCCAAAGCGCCGCGTCTGCTCGCCACCTCACCGCCTAGCACAGCGCTGCCTCCCTTTTCCCCCTCGCCGCCTCTCACACCGCTTCGTCCCCTCGCGCTCGCCGTCTACCAAAGCGCTGCGTCCCTCCCGCCCTCGCCGCCTGGCAAACGGCTGCGTCCTTCAGCGCGTTGGCGCCTCGCCGCATGGCAGCCTAGCAAAGCGCTGCGTGCCTTCGCTGCCTGGCAAAGCGCCGTGTCCCTTCAGCGCCTCGCCGACTAGCACAACGCCGTGACCCTTGGACGCCTAGCAAAGCAGCGCGTGCCTTCGCCGCCTAAGAAAGCGCTGCGTGCCTTTTCGCCCTCGCCGCCTAGCAAAGAGCCGTGTCCCTTCGCCGCCTCGCCGCCTCCCAAAGCGCTGCGTCCCTCCGCCGCCTCGCCGCCTGGCACACCGCTGCGTGCCTTCGCCGCCTGCCAAAGCACTGCGTGCCTTCGCCGCCTCGCTGCTTAGCAAAGGCCCTAGTAGCGCCGAAGGGACACAGCGCTTTTGTAGGCGCCGAAGGCACGTGGCGCTTTGCTAAGGCACGAGGCAGCGAAGCCACCAAGCGATCTGGTAGTCGTCGACGGCATACGGCGCTTTGCTAGGTGGCGAGGCAGCGAAGGCACGCAGCGCTTTGCTCGGCGTCGAGGAGTCGAAGGCAGGCGGTGCTTTGCTAGGAGCCGAAGGAACACGGCGCTTTGCTTGGCGGCGAAGGAAAACGGCGCTTTGCTAGGCGGCGAGGAGGCGAAGCGATTTGGGAGGCGGCAAAGGGACGCGGCGCTTTGCTAGGCGGCGAGGGCGAAAAGGCACGCAGCGCTTTCTTAAGCAGCGAGGCGGCGAAGGCACGCGCTGCTTTGCTAGGCGGCGAGGGTCACAGCGGTGTGCTAGTCGGCGAGGCGCTGAAGGGACACGGCAATTTGCTAGGCGGCGAGGCGCCGAAGCCATTTGAGAGGCGGCGAGGGCGAAAAGGGACGCAGCGGTGTGCTAGGCGGCGGAGGCACGCAGCGCTTTGCTCGGCGACGAGGAGTCGAAGGCAGGCGGTGCTTTGCTAGGAGCCGAAGGAACACGGCGCTTTGCTTGGCACCCACACGACGCGGAGCTTTGCTAGGCGGCGAAGGCAGACGATGCTTTGCGAGGCAGCGAGGCGACGAAGGGAGGCAGCGCTTTGCTAGGCGGCGAAGCGACAAAGTGATCTGGGAGGCGGCGAAGGGACTCGGCGCTTAGCTAGGCGGCGAGGCGGCGAAGAGATGCAGCGCTTTCTTAGGCGGCGAGGCGGCGAAGGTACGCAGCGGTGTGCGAGGCGGCGAAGGCACGCAGTGCTTTGCCAGGCGGCGAAGGCACGCGGCGCTTTGCTAGGCGGCGAACGCCCTCGTTGCTTTGCTAGGCGGCGAAGGAAGAAGGCGCTTTGCTAGGCGGCGATGGGAGGCGACGATTTGCTAGGCGGCGAGGCAGCGAAGGGACGAAGCAATTTGGGAGGAAGCGAACGCACACGGCGATTTGGTAGGCGGCGAGGGGGCGAAGGCACGCGCTGCCTTGCTAGGCGGCAAAGGGTCACAGCGGTGTGCTAGTCGGCGAGGCGCTGAAGGGACACGGCGCTTTGCTAGGCGGCGAGGCGGCGAAGGGACGAAGCGATTTGCTAGGCGGCGATTCGGTGCCTCGCAGAAGAACTAAGCACTGTGCACGTTGGCTGTCTCACAGACAAGCAGACTGATGAAGCTGTTCGCTGCCTCGCCAACAAGCAAAGCGCTCGATCTCGTCGCTGCCTCGCAAACTAAGCAACCCATGCGACCCTTTGCCGCCTGCCAAAGCACTGCGTCCCTCCGCCGCCTCGCCGCCTGCCAAAGCGCCGCGTCTGCTCGCCACCTCACCGCCTAGCACAGCGCTGCCTCCCTTTTCCCCCTCGCCGCCTCTCACACCGCTTCGTCCCCTCGCGCTCGCCGTCTACCAAAGCGCTGCGTCCCTCCCGCCCTCGCCGCCTGGCAAACGGCTGCGTCCTTCAGCGCGTTGGCGCCTCGCCGCATGGCAGCCTAGCAAAGCGCTGCGTGCCTTCGCTGCCTGGCAAAGCGCCGTGTCCCTTCGCCGCCTCGCCGCCTAGCAAAGCGCCGTGTCCCTTCAGCGCCTCGCCGACTAGCACAACGCCGTGACCCTTGGACGCCTAGCAAAGCAGCGCGTGCCTTCGCCGCCTAAGAAAGCGCTGCGTGCCTTTTCGCCCTCGCCGCCTAGCAAAGAGCCGTGTCCCTTCGCCGCCTCGCCGCCTCCCAAAGCGCTGCGTCCCTCCGCCGCCTCGCCGCCTGGCACACCGCTGCGTGCCTTCGCCGCCTGCCAAAGCACTGCGTGCCTTCGCCGCCTCGCTGCTTAGCAAACGCCCTAGTAGCGCCGAAGGGACACAGCGCTTTTGTAGGCGCCGAAGGCACGTGGCGCTTTGCTAAGGCACGAGGCAGCGAAGCCACCAAGCGATCTGGTAGTCGTCGACGGCATACGGCGCTTTGCTAGGTGGCGAGGCAGCGAAGGCACGCAGCGCTTTGCTCGGCGCCGAGGAGTCGAAGGCAGGCGGTGCTTTGCTAGGAGCCGAAGGAACACGGCGCTTTGCTTGGCACCCACACGACGCGGAGCTTTGCTAGGCGGCGAAGGCAGACGATGCTTTGCGAGGCAGCGAGGCGACGAAGGGAGGCAGCGCTTTGCTAGGCGGCGAAGCGACAAAGTGATCTGGGAGGCGGCGAAGGGACTCGGCGCTTAGCTAGGCGGCGAGGCGGCGAAGAGATGCAGCGCTTTCTTAGGCGGCGAGGCGGCGAAGGTACGCAGCGGTGTGCGAGGCGGCGAAGGCACGCAGTGCTTTGCCAGGCGGCGAAGGCACGCGGCGCTTTGCTAGGCGGCGAACGCCCTCGTTGCTTTGCTAGGCGGCGAAGGAAGAAGGCGCTTTGCTAGGCGGCGATGGGAGGCGACGATTTGCTAGGCGGCGAGGCAGCGAAGGGACGAAGCAATTTGGGAGGAAGCGAACGCACACGGCGATTTGGTAGGCGGCGAGGGGGCGAAGGCACGCGCTGCCTTGCTAGGCGGCAAAGGGTCACAGCGGTGTGCTAGTCGGCGAGGCGCTGAAGGGACACGGCGCTTTGCTAGGCGGCGAGGCGGCGAAGGGACGAAGCGATTTGCTAGGCGGCGATTCGGTGCCTCGCAGAAGAACTAAGCACTGTGCACGTTGGCTGTCTCACAGACAAGCAGACTGATGAAGCTGTTCGCTGCCTCGCCAACAAGCAAAGCGCTCGATCTCGTCGCTGCCTCGCAAACTAAGCAACCCATGCGACCCTTTGCCGCCTGCCAAAGCACTGCGTCCCTCCGCCGCCTCGCCGCCTGCCAAAGCGCCGCGTCTGCTCGCCACCTCACCGCCTAGCACAGCGCTGCCTCCCTTTTCCCCCTCGCCGCCTCTCACACCGCTTCGTCCCCTCGCGCTCGCCGTCTACCAAAGCGCTGCGTCCCTCCCGCCCTCGCCGCCTGGCAAACGGCTGCGTCCTTCAGCGCGTTGGCGCCTCGCCGCATGGCAGCCTAGCAAAGCGCTGCGTGCCTTCGCTGCCTGGCAAAGCGCCGTGTCCCTTCGCCGCCTCGCCGCCTAGCAAAGCGCCGTGTCCCTTCAGCGCCTCGCCGACTAGCACAACGCCGTGACCCTTGGAGGTCTAGCAAAGCAGCGCGTGCCTTCGCCGCCTAAGAAAGCGCTGCGTGCCTTTTCGCCCTCGCCGCCTAGCAAAGAGCCGTGTCCCTTCGCCGCCTCGCCGCCTCCCAAAGCGCTGCGTCCCTCCGCCGCCTCGCCGCCTGGCACACCGCTGCGTGCCTTCGCCGCCTGCCAAAGCACTGCGTGCCTTCGCCGCCTCGCTGCTTAGCAAACGCCCTAGTAGCGCCGAAGGGACACAGCGCTTTTGTAGGCGCCGAAGGCACGTGGCGCTTTGCTAAGGCACGAGGCAGCGAAGCCACCAAGCGATCTGGTAGTCGTCGACGGCATACGGCGCTTTGCTAGGTGGCGAGGCAGCGAAGGCACGCAGCGCTTTGCTCGGCGTCGAGGAGGCGAAGGCAGGCGGTGCTTTGCTAGGAGCCGAAGGAACACGGCGCTTTGCTTGGCACCCACACGACGCGGAGCTTTGCTAGGCGGCGAAGGCAGACGATGCTTTGCGAGGCAGCGAGGCGACGAAGGGAGGCAGCGCTTTGCTAGGCGGCGAAGCGACAAAGTGATCTGGGAGGCGGCGAAGGGACTCGGCGCTTAGCTAGGCGGCGAGGCGGCGAAGAGATGCAGCGCTTTCTTAGGCGGCGAGGCGGCGAAGGTACGCAGCGGTGTGCGAGGCGGCGAAGGCACGCAGTGCTTTGCCAGGCGGCGAAGGCACGCGGCGCTTTGCTAGGCGGCGAACGCCCTCGTTGCTTTGCTAGGCGGCGAAGGAAGAAGGCGCTTTGCTAGGCGGCGATGGGAGGCGACGATTTGCTAGGCGGCGAGGCAGCGAAGGGACGAAGCAATTTGGGAGGAAGCGAACGCACACGGCGATTTGGTAGGCGGCGAGGGGGCGAAGGCACGCGCTGCCTTGCTAGGCGGCAAAGGGTCACAGCGGTGTGCTAGTCGGCGAGGCGCTGAAGGGACACGGCGCTTTGCTAGGCGGCGAGGCGGCGAAGGGACGAAGCGATTTGCTAGGCGGCGATTCGGTGCCTCGCAGAAGAACTAAGCACTGTGCACGTTGCCTGTCTCACAAACAAGCACACCGCTGCGTCTCTTCGCTGCCTCGCCAGCTAGCAAAGTGCTGCCTCGCTTCGCCTCCACGCCAAAAAGCAATCCGCCATGCAACCGCGCCACGTGCTGGACAAGCAAAGTGCTGCGTCTCTTCGCTGCCTCGCCCAACAACGAGCCACTGTGCACGTTGGCTGTCTCACAGACAAGCAGACTGATGAAGCTGTTCGCTGCCTCGCCAACAAGCAAAGCGCTCGATCTCGTCGCTGCCTCGCAAACTAAGCAACCCATGCGACCCTTTGCCGCCTGCCAAAGCACTGCGTCCCTCCGCTGCCTCGCCGCCTGCCAAAGCGCCGCGTCTGCTCGCCACCTCACCGCCTAGCACAGCGCTGCCTCCCTTTTCCCCCTCGCCGCCTCTCACACCGCTTCGTCCCCTCGCGCTCGCCGTCTACCAAAGCGCTGCGTCCCTCCCGCCCTCGCCGCCTGGCAAACGGCTGCGTCCTTCAGCGCGTTGGCGCCTCGCCGCATGGCAGCCTAGCAAAGCGCTGCGTGCCTTCGCTGCCTGGCAAAGCGCCGTGTCCCTTCGCCGCCTCGCCGCCTAGCAAAGCGCCGTGTCCCTTCAGCGCCTCGCCGACTAGCACAACGCCGTGACCCTTGGACGCCTAGCAAAGCAGCGCGTGCCTTCGCCGCCTAAGAAAGCGCTGCGTGCCTTTTCGCCCTCGCCGCCTAGCAAAGAGCCGTGTCCCTTCGCCGCCTCGCCGCCTCCCAAAGCGCTGCGTCCCTCCGCCGCCTCGCCGCCTGGCACACCGCTGCGTGCCTTCGCCGCCTGCCAAAGCACTGCGTGCCTTCGCCGCCTCGCTGCTTAGCAAACGCCCTAGTAGCGCCGAAGGGACACAGCGCTTTTGTAGGCGCCGAAGGCACGTGGCGCTTTGCTAAGGCACGAGGCAGCGAAGCCACCAAGCGATCTGGTAGTCGTCGACGGCATACGGCGCTTTGCTAGGTGGCGAGGCAGCGAAGGCACGCAGCGCTTTGCTCGGCGTCGAGGAGTCGAAGGCAGGCGGTGCTTTGCTAGGAGCCGAAGGAACACGGCGCTTTCCTTGGCACCCACACGACGCGGAGCTTTGCTAGGCGGCGAAGGCAGACGATGCTTTGCGAGGCAGCGAGGCGACGAAGGGAGGCAGCGCTTTGCTAGGCGGCGAAGCGACAAAGTGATCTGGGAGGCGGCGAAGGGACTCGGCGCTTAGCTAGGCGGCGAGGCGGCGAAGAGATGCAGCGCTTTCTTAGGCGGCGAGGCGGCGAAGGTACGCAGCGGTGTGCGAGGCGGCGAAGGCACGCAGTGCTTTGCCAGGCGGCGAAGGCACGCGGCGCTTTGCTAGGCGGCGAACGCACTCGTTGCTTTGCTAGGCGGCGAAGGAAGAAGGCGCTTTGCTAGGCGGCGATGGGAGGCGACGATTTGCTAGGCGGCGAGGCAGCGAAGGGACGAAGCAATTTGGGAGGAAGCGAACGCACACGGCGATTTGGTAGGCGGCGAGGGGGCGAAGGCACGCGCTGCCTTGCTAGGCGGCAAAGGGTCACAGCGGTGTGCTAGTCGGCGAGGCGCTGAAGGGACACGGCGCTTTGCTAGGCGGCGAGGCGGCGAAGGGACGAAGCGATTTGCTAGGCGGCGATTCGGTGCCTCGCAGAAGAACTAAGCACTGTGCACGTTGCCTGTCTCACAAACAAGCACACCGCTGCGTCTCTTCGCTGCCTCGCCAGCTAGCAAAGTGCTGCCTCGCTTCGCCTCCACGCCAAAAAGCAATCCGCCATGCAACCGCGCCACGTGCTGGACAAGCAAAGTGCTGCGTCTCTTCGCTGCCTCGCCCAACAACGAGCCACTGTGCACGTTGGCTGTCTCACAGACAAGCAGACTGATGAAGCTGTTCGCTGCCTCGCCAACAAGCAAAGCGCTCGATCTCGTCGCTGCCTCGCAAACTAAGCAACCCATGCGACCCTTTGCCGCCTGCCAAAGCACTGCGTCCCTCCGCCGCCTCGCCGCCTGCCAAAGCGCCGCGTCTGCTCGCCACCTCACCGCCTAGCACAGCGCTGCCTCCCTTTTCCCCCTCGCCGCCTCTCACACCGCTTCGTCCCCTCGCGCTCGCCGTCTACCAAAGCGCTGCATCCCTCCCGCCCTCGCCGCCTGGCAAACGGCTGCGTCCTTCAGCGCGTTGGCGCCTCGCCGCATGGCAGCCTAGCAAAGCGCTGCGTGCCTTCGCTGCCTGGCAAAGCGCCGTGTCCCTTCGCCGCCTCGCCGCCTAGCAAAGCGCCGTGTCCCTTCAGCGCCTCGCCGACTAGCACAACGCCGTGACCCTTGGACGCCTAGCAAAGCAGCGCGTGCCTTCGCCGCCTAAGAAAGCGCTGCGTGCCTTTTCGCCCTCGCCGCCTAGCAAAGAGCCGTGTCCCTTCGCCGCCTCGCCGCCTCCCAAAGCGCTGCGTCCCTCCGCCGCCTCGCCGCCTGGCACACCGCTGCGTGCCTTCGCCGCCTGCCAAAGCACTGCGTGCCTTCGCCGCCTCGCTGCTTAGCAAACGCCCTAGTAGCGCCGAAGGGACACAGCGCTTTTGTAGGCGCCGAAGGCACGTGGCGCTTTGCTAAGGCACGAGGCAGCGAAGCCACCAAGCGATCTGGTAGTCGTCGACGGCATACGGCGCTTTGCTAGGTGGCGAGGCAGCGAAGGCACGCAGCGCTTTGCTCGGCGTCGAGGAGGCGAAGGCAGGCGGTGCTTTGCTAGGAGCCGAAGGAACACGGCGCTTTGCTTGGCACCCACACGACGCGGAGCTTTGCTAGGCGGCGAAGGCAGACGATGCTTTGCGAGGCAGCGAGGCGACGAAGGGAGGCAGCGCTTTGCTAGGCGGCGAAGCGACAAAGTGATCTGGGAGGCGGCGAAGGGACTCGGCGCTTAGCTAGGCGGCGAGGCGGCGAAGAGATGCAGCGCTTTCTTAGGCGGCGAGGCGGCGAAGGTACGCAGCGGTGTGCGAGGCGGCGAAGGCACGCAGTGCTTTGCCAGGCGGCGAAGGCACGCGGCGCTTTGCTAGGCGGCGAACGCCCTCGTTGCTTTGCTAGGCGGCGAAGGAAGAAGGCGCTTTGCTAGGCGGCGATGGGAGGCGACGATTTGCTAGGCGGCGAGGCAGCGAAGGGACGAAGCAATTTGGGAGGAAGCGAACGCACACGGCGATTTGGTAGGCGGCGAGGGGGCGAAGGCACGCGCTGCCTTGCTAGGCGGCAAAGGGTCACAGCGGTGTGCTAGTCGGCGAGGCGCTGAAGGGACACGGCGCTTTGCTAGGCGGCGAGGCGGCGAAGGGACGAAGCGATTTGCTAGGCGGCGATTCGGTGCCTCGCAGAAGAACTAAGCACTGTGCACGTTGGCTGTCTCACAGACAAGCAGACTGATGAAGCTGTTCGCTGCCTCGCCAACAAGCAAAGCGCTCGATCTCGTCGCTGCCTCGCAAACTAAGCAACCCATGCGACCCTTTGCCGCCTGCCAAAGCACTGCGTCCCTCCGCCGCCTCGCCGCCTGCCAAAGCGCCGCGTCTGCTCGCCACCTCACCGCCTAGCACAGCGCTGCCTCCCTTTTCCCCCTCGCCGCCTCTCACACCGCTTCGTCCCCTCGCGCTCGCCGTCTACCAAAGCGCTGCGTCCCTCCCGCCCTCGCCGCCTGGCAAACGGCTGCGTCCTTCAGCGCGTTGGCGCCTCGCCGCATGGCAGCCTAGCAAAGCGCTGCGTGCCTTCGCTGCCTGGCAAAGCGCCGTGTCCCTTCGCCGCCTCGCCGCCTAGCAAAGCGCCGTGTCCCTTCAGCGCCTCGCCGACTAGCACAACGCCGTGACCCTTGGACGCCTAGCAAAGCAGCGCGTGCCTTCGCCGCCTAAGAAAGCGCTGCGTGCCTTTTCGCCCTCGCCGCCTAGCAAAGAGCCGTGTCCCTTCGCCGCCTCGCCGCCTCCCAAAGCGCTGCGTCCCTCCGCCGCCTCGCCGCCTGGCACACCGCTGCGTGCCTTCGCCGCCTGCCAAAGCACTGCGTGCCTTCGCCGCCTCGCTGCTTAGCAAACGCCCTAGTAGCGCCGAAGGGACACAGCGCTTTTGTAGGCGCCGAAGGCACGTGGCGCTTTGCTAAGGCACGAGGCAGCGAAGCCACCAAGCGATCTGGTAGTCGTCGACGGCATACGGCGCTTTGCTAGGTGGCGAGGCAGCGAAGGCACGCAGCGCTTTGCTCGGCGTCGAGGAGGCGAAGGCAGGCGGTGCTTTGCTAGGAGCCGAAGGAACACGGCGCTTTGCTTGGCACCCACACGACGCGGAGCTTTGCTAGGCGGCGAAGGCAGACGATGCTTTGCGAGGCAGCGAGGCGACGAAGGGAGGCAGCGCTTTGCTAGGCGGCGAAGCGACAAAGTGATCTGGGAGGCGGCGAAGGGACTCGGCGCTTAGCTAGGCGGCGAGGCGGCGAAGAGATGCAGCGCTTTCTTAGGCGGCGAGGCGGCGAAGGTACGCAGCGGTGTGCGAGGCGGCGAAGGCACGCAGTGCTTTGCCAGGCGGCGAAGGCACGCGGCGCTTTGCTAGGCGGCGAACGCCCTCGTTGCTTTGCTAGGCGGCGAAGGAAGAAGGCGCTTTGCTAGGCGGCGATGGGAGGCGACGATTTGCTAGGCGGCGAGGCAGCGAAGGGACGAAGCAATTTGGGAGGAAGCGAACGCACACGGCGATTTGGTAGGCGGCGAGGGGGCGAAGGCACGCGCTGCCTTGCTAGGCGGCAAAGGGTCACAGCGGTGTGCTAGTCGGCGAGGCGCTGAAGGGACACGGCGCTTTGCTAGGCGGCGAGGCGGCGAAGGGACGAAGCGATTTGCTAGGCGGCGATTCGGTGCCTCGCAGAAGAACTAAGCACTGTGCACGTTGGCTGTCTCACAGACAAGCAGACTGATGAAGCTGTTCGCTGCCTCGCCAACAAGCAAAGCGCTCGATCTCGTCGCTGCCTCGCAAACTAAGCAACCCATGCGACCCTTTGCCGCCTGCCAAAGCACTGCGTCCCTCCGCCGCCTCGCCGCCTGCCAAAGCGCCGCGTCTGCTCGCCACCTCACCGCCTAGCACAGCGCTGCCTCCCTTTTCCCCCTCGCCGCCTCTCACACCGCTTCGTCCCCTCGCGCTCGCCGTCTACCAAAGCGCTGCGTCCCTCCCGCCCTCGCCGCCTGGCAAACGGCTGCGTCCTTCAGCGCGTTGGCGCCTCGCCGCATGGCAGCCTAGCAAAGCGCTGCGTGCCTTCGCTGCCTGGCAAAGCGCCGTGTCCCTTCAGCGCCTCGCCGACTAGCACAACGCCGTGACCCTTGGACGCCTAGCAAAGCAGCGCGTGCCTTCGCCGCCTAAGAAAGCGCTGCGTGCCTTTTCGCCCTCGCCGCCTAGCAAAGAGCCGTGTCCCTTCGCCGCCTCGCCGCCTCCCAAAGCGCTGCGTCCCTCCGCCGCCTCGCCGCCTGGCACACCGCTGCGTGCCTTCGCCGCCTGCCAAAGCACTGCGTGCCTTCGCCGCCTCGCTGCTTAGCAAACGCCCTAGTAGCGCCGAAGGGACACAGCGCTTTTGTAGGCGCCGAAGGCACGTGGCGCTTTGCTAAGGCACGAGGCAGCGAAGCCACCAAGCGATCTGGTAGTCGTCGACGGCATACGGCGCTTTGCTAGGTGGCGAGGCAGCGAAGGCACGCAGCGCTTTGCTCGGCGTCGAGGAGGCGAAGGCAGGCGGTGCTTTGCTAGGAGCCGAAGGAACACGGCGCTTTGCTTGGCGGCGAAGGAAAACGGCGCTTTGCTAGGCGGCGAGGAGGCGAAGCGATTTGGGAGGCGGCAAAGGGACGCGGCGCTTTGCTAGGCGGCGAGGGCGAAAAGGCACGCAGCGCTTTCTTAAGCAGCGAGGCGGCGAAGGCACGCGCTGCTTTGCTAGGCGGCGAGGGTCACAGCGGTGTGCTAGTCGGCGAGGCGCTGAAGGGACACGGCAATTTGCTAGGCGGCGAGGCGCCGAAGCCATTTGAGAGGCGGCGAGGGCGAAAAGGGACGCAGCGGTGTGCTAGGCGGCGGAGGCACGCAGCGCTTTGCTCGGCGCCGAGGAGTCGAAGGCAGGCGGTGCTTTGCTAGGAGCCGAAGGAACACGGCGCTTTGCTTGGCACCCACACGACGCGGAGCTTTGCTAGGCGGCGAAGGCAGACGATGCTTTGCGAGGCAGCGAGGCGACGAAGGGAGGCAGCGCTTTGCTAGGCGGCGAAGCGACAAAGTGATCTGGGAGGCGGCGAAGGGACTCGGCGCTTAGCTAGGCGGCGAGGCGGCGAAGAGATGCAGCGCTTTCTTAGGCGGCGAGGCGGCGAAGGTACGCAGCGGTGTGCGAGGCGGCGAAGGCACGCAGTGCTTTGCCAGGCGGCGAAGGCACGCGGCGCTTTGCTAGGCGGCGAACGCCCTCGTTGCTTTGCTAGGCGGCGAAGGAAGAAGGCGCTTTGCTAGGCGGCGATGGGAGGCGACGATTTGCTAGGCGGCGAGGCAGCGAAGGGACGAAGCAATTTGGGAGGAAGCGAACGCACACGGCGATTTGGTAGGCGGCGAGGGGGCGAAGGCACGCGCTGCCTTGCTAGGCGGCAAAGGGTCACAGCGGTGTGCTAGTCGGCGAGGCGCTGAAGGGACACGGCGCTTTGCTAGGCGGCGAGGCGGCGAAGGGACGAAGCGATTTGCTAGGCGGCGATTCGGTGCCTCGCAGAAGAACTAAGCACTGTGCACGTTGCCTGTCTCACAAACAAGCACACCGCTGCGTCTCTTCGCTGCCTCGCCAGCTAGCAAAGTGCTGCCTCGCTTCGCCTCCACGCCAAAAAGCAATCCGCCATGCAACCGCGCCACGTGCTGGACAAGCAAAGTGCTGCGTCTCTTCGCTGCCTCGCCCAACAACGAGCCACTGTGCACGTTGGCTGTCTCACAGACAAGCAGACTGATGAAGCTGTTCGCTGCCTCGCCAACAAGCAAAGCGCTCGATCTCGTCGCTGCCTCGCAAACTAAGCAACCCATGCGACCCTTTGCCGCCTGCCAAAGCACTGCGTCCCTCCGCCGCCTCGCCGCCTGCCAAAGCGCCGCGTCTGCTCGCCACCTCACCGCCTAGCACAGCGCTGCCTCCCTTTTCCCCCTCGCCGCCTCTCACACCGCTTCGTCCCCTCGCGCTCGCCGTCTACCAAAGCGCTGCGTCCCTCCCGCCCTCGCCGCCTGGCAAACGGCTGCGTCCTTCAGCGCGTTGGCGCCTCGCCGCATGGCAGCCTAGCAAAGCGCTGCGTGCCTTCGCTGCCTGGCAAAGCGCCGTGTCCCTTCGCCGCCTCGCCGCCTAGCAAAGCGCCGTGTCCCTTCAGCGCCTCGCCGACTAGCACAACGCCGTGACCCTTGGACGCCTAGCAAAGCAGCGCGTGCCTTCGCCGCCTAAGAAAGCGCTGCGTGCCTTTTCGCCCTCGCCGCCTAGCAAAGAGCCGTGTCCCTTCGCCGCCTCGCCGCCTCCCAAAGCGCTGCGTCCCTCCGCCGCCTCGCCGCCTGGCACACCGCTGCGTGCCTTCGCCGCCTGCCAAAGCACTGCGTGCCTTCGCCGCCTCGCTGCTTAGCAAACGCCCTAGTAGCGCCGAAGGGACACAGCGCTTTTGTAGGCGCCGAAGGCACGTGGCGCTTTGCTAAGGCACGAGGCAGCGAAGCCACCAAGCGATCTGGTAGTCGTCGACGGCATACGGCGCTTTGCTAGGTGGCGAGGCAGCGAAGGCACGCAGCGCTTTGCTCGGCGCCGAGGAGTCGAAGGCAGGCGGTGCTTTGCTAGGAGCCGAAGGAACACGGCGCTTTGCTTGGCACCCACACGACGCGGAGCTTTGCTAGGCGGCGAAGGCAGACGATGCTTTGCGAGGCAGCGAGGCGACGAAGGGAGGCAGCGCTTTGCTAGGCGGCGAAGCGACAAAGTGATCTGGGAGGCGGCGAAGGGACTCGGCGCTTAGCTAGGCGGCGAGGCGGCGAAGAGATGCAGCGCTTTCTTAGGCGGCGAGGCGGCGAAGGTACGCAGCGGTGTGCGAGGCGGCGAAGGCACGCAGTGCTTTGCCAGGCGGCGAAGGCACGCGGCGCTTTGCTAGGCGGCGAACGCCCTCGTTGCTTTGCTAGGCGGCGAAGGAAGAAGGCGCTTTGCTAGGCGGCGATGGGAGGCGACGATTTGCTAGGCGGCGAGGCAGCGAAGGGACGAAGCAATTTGGGAGGAAGCGAACGCACACGGCGATTTGGTAGGCGGCGAGGGGGCGAAGGCACGCGCTGCCTTGCTAGGCGGCAAAGGGTCACAGCGGTGTGCTAGTCGGCGAGGCGCTGAAGGGACACGGCGCTTTGCTAGGCGGCGAGGCGGCGAAGGGACGAAGCGATTTGCTAGGCGGCGATTCGGTGCCTCGCAGAAGAACTAAGCACTGTGCACGTTGCCTGTCTCACAAACAAGCACACCGCTGCGTCTCTTCGCTGCCTCGCCAGCTAGCAAAGTGCTGCCTCGCTTCGCCTCCACGCCAAAAAGCAATCCGCCATGCAACCGTGCCACCTGCTGGACAAGCAAAGTGCTGCGTCTCTTCGCTGCCTCGCCCAACAACGAGCCACTGTGCACGTTGGCTGTCTCACAGACAAGCAGACTGATGAAGCTGTTCGCTGCCTCGCCAACAAGCAAAGCGCTCGATCTCGTCGCTGCCTCGCAAACTAAGCAACCCATGCGACCCTTTGCCGCCTGCCAAAGCACTGCGTCCCTCCGCCGCCTCGCCGCCTGCCAAAGCGCCGCGTCTGCTCGCCACCTCACCGCCTAGCACAGCGCTGCCTCCCTTTTCCCCCTCGCCGCCTCTCACACCGCTTCGTCCCCTCGCGCTCGCCGTCTACCAAAGCGCTGCGTCCCTCCCGCCCTCGCCGCCTGGCAAACGGCTGCGTCCTTCAGCGCGTTGGCGCCTCGCCGCATGGCAGCCTAGCAAAGCGCTGCGTGCCTTCGCTGCCTGGCAAAGCGCCGTGTCCCTTCGCCGCCTCGCCGCCTAGCAAAGCGCCGTGTCCCTTCAGCGCCTCGCCGACTAGCACAACGCCGTGACCCTTGGACGCCTAGCAAAGCAGCGCGTGCCTTCGCCGCCTAAGAAAGCGCTGCGTGCCTTTTCGCCCTCGCCGCCTAGCAAAGAGCCGTGTCCCTTCGCCGCCTCGCCGCCTCCCAAAGCGCTGCGTCCCTCCGCCGCCTCGCCGCCTGGCACACCGCTGCGTGCCTTCGCCGCCTGCCAAAGCACTGCGTGCCTTCGCCGCCTCGCTGCTTAGCAAACGCCCTAGTAGCGCCGAAGGGACACAGCGCTTTTGTAGGCGCCGAAGGCACGTGGCGCTTTGCTAAGGCACGAGGCAGCGAAGCCACCAAGCGATCTGGTAGTCGTCGACGGCATACGGCGCTTTGCTAGGTGGCGAGGCAGCGAAGGCACGCAGCGCTTTGCTCGGCGCCGAGGAGTCGAAGGCAGGCGGTGCTTTGCTAGGAGCCGAAGGAACACGGCGCTTTGCTTGGCACCCACACGACGCGGAGCTTTGCTAGGCGGCGAAGGCAGACGATGCTTTGCGAGGCAGCGAGGCGACGAAGGGAGGCAGCGCTTTGCTAGGCGGCGAAGCGACAAAGTGATCTGGGAGGCGGCGAAGGGACTCGGCGCTTAGCTAGGCGGCGAGGCGGCGAAGAGATGCAGCGCTTTCTTAGGCGGCGAGGCGGCGAAGGTACGCAGCGGTGTGCGAGGCGGCGAAGGCACGCAGTGCTTTGCCAGGCGGCGAAGGCACGCGGCGCTTTGCTAGGCGGCGAACGCCCTCGTTGCTTTGCTAGGCGGCGAAGGAAGAAGGCGCTTTGCTAGGCGGCGATGGGAGGCGACGATTTGCTAGGCGGCGAGGCAGCGAAGGGACGAAGCAATTTGGGAGGAAGCGAACGCACACGGCGATTTGGTAGGCGGCGAGGGGGCGAAGGCACGCGCTGCCTTGCTAGGCGGCAAAGGGTCACAGCGGTGTGCTAGTCGGCGAGGCGCTGAAGGGACACGGCGCTTTGCTAGGCGGCGAGGCGGCGAAGGGACGAAGCGATTTGCTAGGCGGCGATTCGGTGCCTCGCAGAAGAACTAAGCACTGTGCACGTTGGCTGTCTCACAGACAAGCAGACTGATGAAGCTGTTCGCTGCCTCGCCAACAAGCAAAGCGCTCGATCTCGTCGCTGCCTCGCAAACTAAGCAACCCATGCGACCCTTTGCCGCCTGCCAAAGCACTGCGTCCCTCCGCCGCCTCGCCGCCTGCCAAAGCGCCGCGTCTGCTCGCCACCTCACCGCCTAGCACAGCGCTGCCTCCCTTTTCCCCCTCGCCGCCTCTCACACCGCTTCGTCCCCTCGCGCTCGCCGTCTACCAAAGCGCTGCGTCCCTCCCGCCCTCGCCGCCTGGCAAACGGCTGCGTCCTTCAGCGCGTTGGCGCCTCGCCGCATGGCAGCCTAGCAAAGCGCTGCGTGCCTTCGCTGCCTGGCAAAGCGCCGTGTCCCTTCGCCGCCTCGCCGCCTAGCAAAGCGCCGTGTCCCTTCAGCGCCTCGCCGACTAGCACAACGCCGTGACCCTTGGACGCCTAGCAAAGCAGCGCGTGCCTTCGCCGCCTAAGAAAGCGCTGCGTGCCTTTTCGCCCTCGCCGCCTAGCAAAGAGCCGTGTCCCTTCGCCGCCTCGCCGCCTCCCAAAGCGCTGCGTCCCTCCGCCGCCTCGCCGCCTGGCACACCGCTGCGTGCCTTCGCCGCCTGCCAAAGCACTGCGTGCCTTCGCCGCCTCGCTGCTTAGCAAACGCCCTAGTAGCGCCGAAGGGACACAGCGCTTTTGTAGGCGCCGAAGGCACGTGGCGCTTTGCTAAGGCACGAGGCAGCGAAGCCACCAAGCGATCTGGTAGTCGTCGACGGCATACGGCGCTTTGCTAGGTGGCGAGGCAGCGAAGGCACGCAGCGCTTTGCTCGGCGTCGAGGAGGCGAAGGCAGGCGGTGCTTTGCTAGGAGCCGAAGGAACACGGCGCTTTGCTTGGCACCCACACGACGCGGAGCTTTGCTAGGCGGCGAAGGCAGACGATGCTTTGCGAGGCAGCGAGGCGACGAAGGGAGGCAGCGCTTTGCTAGGCGGCGAAGCGACAAAGTGATCTGGGAGGCGGCGAAGGGACTCGGCGCTTAGCTAGGCGGCGAGGCGGCGAAGAGATGCAGCGCTTTCTTAGGCGGCGAGGCGGCGAAGGTACGCAGCGGTGTGCGAGGCGGCGAAGGCACGCAGTGCTTTGCCAGGCGGCGAAGGCACGCGGCGCTTTGCTAGGCGGCGAACGCCCTCGTTGCTTTGCTAGGCGGCGAAGGAAGAAGGCGCTTTGCTAGGCGGCGATGGGAGGCGACGATTTGCTAGGCGGCGAGGCAGCGAAGGGACGAAGCAATTTGGGAGGAAGCGAACGCACACGGCGATTTGGTAGGCGGCGAGGGGGCGAAGGCACGCGCTGCCTTGCTAGGCGGCAAAGGGTCACAGCGGTGTGCTAGTCGGCGAGGCGCTGAAGGGACACGGCGCTTTGCTAGGCGGCGAGGCGGCGAAGGGACGAAGCGATTTGCTAGGCGGCGATTCGGTGCCTCGCAGAAGAACTAAGCACTGTGCACGTTGGCTGTCTCACAGACAAGCAGACTGATGAAGCTGTTCGCTGCCTCGCCAACAAGCAAAGCGCTCGATCTCGTCGCTGCCTCGCAAACTAAGCAACCCATGCGACCCTTTGCCGCCTGCCAAAGCACTGCGTCCCTCCGCCGCCTCGCCGCCTGCCAAAGCGCCGCGTCTGCTCGCCACCTCACCGCCTAGCACAGCGCTGCCTCCCTTTTCCCCCTCGCCGCCTCTCACACCGCTTCGTCCCCTCGCGCTCGCCGTCTACCAAAGCGCTGCGTCCCTCCCGCCCTCGCCGCCTGGCAAACGGCTGCGTCCTTCAGCGCGTTGGCGCCTCGCCGCATGGCAGCCTAGCAAAGCGCTGCGTGCCTTCGCTGCCTGGCAAAGCGCCGTGTCCCTTCAGCGCCTCGCCGACTAGCACAACGCCGTGACCCTTGGACGCCTAGCAAAGCAGCGCGTGCCTTCGCCGCCTAAGAAAGCGCTGCGTGCCTTTTCGCCCTCGCCGCCTAGCAAAGAGCCGTGTCCCTTCGCCGCCTCGCCGCCTCCCAAAGCGCTGCGTCCCTCCGCCGCCTCGCCGCCTGGCACACCGCTGCGTGCCTTCGCCGCCTGCCAAAGCACTGCGTGCCTTCGCCGCCTCGCTGCTTAGCAAACGCCCTAGTAGCGCCGAAGGGACACAGCGCTTTTGTAGGCGCCGAAGGCACGTGGCGCTTTGCTAAGGCACGAGGCAGCGAAGCCACCAAGCGATCTGGTAGTCGTCGACGGCATACGGCGCTTTGCTAGGTGGCGAGGCAGCGAAGGCACGCAGCGCTTTGCTCGGCGTCGAGGAGTCGAAGGCAGGCGGTGCTTTGCTAGGAGCCGAAGGAACACGGCGCTTTGCTTGGCGGCGAAGGAAAACGGCGCTTTGCTAGGCGGCGAGGAGGCGAAGCGATTTGGGAGGCGGCAAAGGGACGCGGCGCTTTGCTAGGCGGCGAGGGCGAAAAGGCACGCAGCGCTTTCTTAAGCAGCGAGGCGGCGAAGGCACGCGCTGCTTTGCTAGGCGGCGAGGGTCACAGCGGTGTGCTAGTCGGCGAGGCGCTGAAGGGACACGGCAATTTGCTAGGCGGCGAGGCGCCGAAGCCATTTGAGAGGCGGCGAGGGCGAAAAGGGACGCAGCGGTGTGCTAGGCGGCGGAGGCACGCAGCGCTTTGCTCGGCGACGAGGAGTCGAAGGCAGGCGGTGCTTTGCTAGGAGCCGAAGGAACACGGCGCTTTGCTTGGCACCCACACGACGCGGAGCTTTGCTAGGCGGCGAAGGCAGACGATGCTTTGCGAGGCAGCGAGGCGACGAAGGGAGGCAGCGCTTTGCTAGGCGGCGAAGCGACAAAGTGATCTGGGAGGCGGCGAAGGGACTCGGCGCTTAGCTAGGCGGCGAGGCGGCGAAGAGATGCAGCGCTTTCTTAGGCGGCGAGGCGGCGAAGGTACGCAGCGGTGTGCGAGGCGGCGAAGGCACGCAGTGCTTTGCCAGGCGGCGAAGGCACGCGGCGCTTTGCTAGGCGGCGAACGCCCTCGTTGCTTTGCTAGGCGGCGAAGGAAGAAGGCGCTTTGCTAGGCGGCGATGGGAGGCGACGATTTGCTAGGCGGCGAGGCAGCGAAGGGACGAAGCAATTTGGGAGGAAGCGAACGCACACGGCGATTTGGTAGGCGGCGAGGGGGCGAAGGCACGCGCTGCCTTGCTAGGCGGCAAAGGGTCACAGCGGTGTGCTAGTCGGCGAGGCGCTGAAGGGACACGGCGCTTTGCTAGGCGGCGAGGCGGCGAAGGGACGAAGCGATTTGCTAGGCGGCGATTCGGTGCCTCGCAGAAGAACTAAGCACTGTGCACGTTGGCTGTCTCACAGACAAGCAGACTGATGAAGCTGTTCGCTGCCTCGCCAACAAGCAAAGCGCTCGATCTCGTCGCTGCCTCGCAAACTAAGCAACCCATGCGACCCTTTGCCGCCTGCCAAAGCACTGCGTCCCTCCGCCGCCTCGCCGCCTGCCAAAGCGCCGCGTCTGCTCGCCACCTCACCGCCTAGCACAGCGCTGCCTCCCTTTTCCCCCTCGCCGCCTCTCACACCGCTTCGTCCCCTCGCGCTCGCCGTCTACCAAAGCGCTGCGTCCCTCCCGCCCTCGCCGCCTGGCAAACGGCTGCGTCCTTCAGCGCGTTGGCGCCTCGCCGCATGGCAGCCTAGCAAAGCGCTGCGTGCCTTCGCTGCCTGGCAAAGCGCCGTGTCCCTTCGCCGCCTCGCCGCCTAGCAAAGCGCCGTGTCCCTTCAGCGCCTCGCCGACTAGCACAACGCCGTGACCCTTGGACGCCTAGCAAAGCAGCGCGTGCCTTCGCCGCCTAAGAAAGCGCTGCGTGCCTTTTCGCCCTCGCCGCCTAGCAAAGAGCCGTGTCCCTTCGCCGCCTCGCCGCCTCCCAAAGCGCTGCGTCCCTCCGCCGCCTCGCCGCCTGGCACACCGCTGCGTGCCTTCGCCGCCTGCCAAAGCACTGCGTGCCTTCGCCGCCTCGCTGCTTAGCAAACGCCCTAGTAGCGCCGAAGGGACACAGCGCTTTTGTAGGCGCCGAAGGCACGTGGCGCTTTGCTAAGGCACGAGGCAGCGAAGCCACCAAGCGATCTGGTAGTCGTCGACGGCATACGGCGCTTTGCTAGGTGGCGAGGCAGCGAAGGCACGCAGCGCTTTGCTCGGCGCCGAGGAGTCGAAGGCAGGCGGTGCTTTGCTAGGAGCCGAAGGAACACGGCGCTTTGCTTGGCACCCACACGACGCGGAGCTTTGCTAGGCGGCGAAGGCAGACGATGCTTTGCGAGGCAGCGAGGCGACGAAGGGAGGCAGCGCTTTGCTAGGCGGCGAAGCGACAAAGTGATCTGGGAGGCGGCGAAGGGACTCGGCGCTTAGCTAGGCGGCGAGGCGGCGAAGAGATGCAGCGCTTTCTTAGGCGGCGAGGCGGCGAAGGTACGCAGCGGTGTGCGAGGCGGCGAAGGCACGCAGTGCTTTGCCAGGCGGCGAAGGCACGCGGCGCTTTGCTAGGCGGCGAACGCCCTCGTTGCTTTGCTAGGCGGCGAAGGAAGAAGGCGCTTTGCTAGGCGGCGATGGGAGGCGACGATTTGCTAGGCGGCGAGGCAGCGAAGGGACGAAGCAATTTGGGAGGAAGCGAACGCACACGGCGATTTGGTAGGCGGCGAGGGGGCGAAGGCACGCGCTGCCTTGCTAGGCGGCAAAGGGTCACAGCGGTGTGCTAGTCGGCGAGGCGCTGAAGGGACACGGCGCTTTGCTAGGCGGCGAGGCGGCGAAGGGACGAAGCGATTTGCTAGGCGGCGATTCGGTGCCTCGCAGAAGAACTAAGCACTGTGCACGTTGGCTGTCTCACAGACAAGCAGACTGATGAAGCTGTTCGCTGCCTCGCCAACAAGCAAAGCGCTCGATCTCGTCGCTGCCTCGCAAACTAAGCAACCCATGCGACCCTTTGCCGCCTGCCAAAGCACTGCGTCCCTCCGCCGCCTCGCCGCCTGCCAAAGCGCCGCGTCTGCTCGCCACCTCACCGCCTAGCACAGCGCTGCCTCCCTTTTCCCCCTCGCCGCCTCTCACACCGCTTCGTCCCCTCGCGCTCGCCGTCTACCAAAGCGCTGCGTCCCTCCCGCCCTCGCCGCCTGGCAAACGGCTGCGTCCTTCAGCGCGTTGGCGCCTCGCCGCATGGCAGCCTAGCAAAGCGCTGCGTGCCTTCGCTGCCTGGCAAAGCGCCGTGTCCCTTCGCCGCCTCGCCGCCTAGCAAAGCGCCGTGTCCCTTCAGCGCCTCGCCGACTAGCACAACGCCGTGACCCTTGGACGCCTAGCAAAGCAGCGCGTGCCTTCGCCGCCTAAGAAAGCGCTGCGTGCCTTTTCGCCCTCGCCGCCTAGCAAAGAGCCGTGTCCCTTCGCCGCCTCGCCGCCTCCCAAAGCGCTGCGTCCCTCCGCCGCCTCGCCGCCTGGCACACCGCTGCGTGCCTTCGCCGCCTGCCAAAGCACTGCGTGCCTTCGCCGCCTCGCTGCTTAGCAAACGCCCTAGTAGCGCCGAAGGGACACAGCGCTTTTGTAGGCGCCGAAGGCACGTGGCGCTTTGCTAAGGCACGAGGCAGCGAAGCCACCAAGCGATCTGGTAGTCGTCGACGGCATACGGCGCTTTGCTAGGTGGCGAGGCAGCGAAGGCACGCAGCGCTTTGCTCGGCGTCGAGGAGGCGAAGGCAGGCGGTGCTTTGCTAGGAGCCGAAGGAACACGGCGCTTTGCTTGGCACCCACACGACGCGGAGCTTTGCTAGGCGGCGAAGGCAGACGATGCTTTGCGAGGCAGCGAGGCGACGAAGGGAGGCAGCGCTTTGCTAGGCGGCGAAGCGACAAAGTGATCTGGGAGGCGGCGAAGGGACTCGGCGCTTAGCTAGGCGGCGAGGCGGCGAAGAGATGCAGCGCTTTCTTAGGCGGCGAGGCGGCGAAGGTACGCAGCGGTGTGCGAGGCGGCGAAGGCACGCAGTGCTTTGCCAGGCGGCGAAGGCACGCGGCGCTTTGCTAGGCGGCGAACGCCCTCGTTGCTTTGCTAGGCGGCGAAGGAAGAAGGCGCTTTGCTAGGCGGCGATGGGAGGCGACGATTTGCTAGGCGGCGAGGCAGCGAAGGGACGAAGCAATTTGGGAGGAAGCGAACGCACACGGCGATTTGGTAGGCGGCGAGGGGGCGAAGGCACGCGCTGCCTTGCTAGGCGGCAAAGGGTCACAGCGGTGTGCTAGTCGGCGAGGCGCTGAAGGGACACGGCGCTTTGCTAGGCGGCGAGGCGGCGAAGGGACGAAGCGATTTGCTAGGCGGCGATTCGGTGCCTCGCAGAAGAACTAAGCACTGTGCACGTTGGCTGTCTCACAGACAAGCAGACTGATGAAGCTGTTCGCTGCCTCGCCAACAAGCAAAGCGCTCGATCTCGTCGCTGCCTCGCAAACTAAGCAACCCATGCGACCCTTTGCCGCCTGCCAAAGCACTGCGTCCCTCCGCCGCCTCGCCGCCTGCCAAAGCGCCGCGTCTGCTCGCCACCTCACCGCCTAGCACAGCGCTGCCTCCCTTTTCCCCCTCGCCGCCTCTCACACCGCTTCGTCCCCTCGCGCTCGCCGTCTACCAAAGCGCTGCGTCCCTCCCGCCCTCGCCGCCTGGCAAACGGCTGCGTCCTTCAGCGCGTTGGCGCCTCGCCGCATGGCAGCCTAGCAAAGCGCTGCGTGCCTTCGCTGCCTGGCAAAGCGCCGTGTCCCTTCAGCGCCTCGCCGACTAGCACAACGCCGTGACCCTTGGACGCCTAGCAAAGCAGCGCGTGCCTTCGCCGCCTAAGAAAGCGCTGCGTGCCTTTTCGCCCTCGCCGCCTAGCAAAGAGCCGTGTCCCTTCGCCGCCTCGCCGCCTCCCAAAGCGCTGCGTCCCTCCGCCGCCTCGCCGCCTGGCACACCGCTGCGTGCCTTCGCCGCCTGCCAAAGCACTGCGTGCCTTCGCCGCCTCGCTGCTTAGCAAAGGCCCTAGTAGCGCCGAAGGGACACAGCGCTTTTGTAGGCGCCGAAGGCACGTGGCGCTTTGCTAAGGCACGAGGCAGCGAAGCCACCAAGCGATCTGGTAGTCGTCGACGGCATACGGCGCTTTGCTAGGTGGCGAGGCAGCGAAGGCACGCAGCGCTTTGCTCGGCGTCGAGGAGTCGAAGGCAGGCGGTGCTTTGCTAGGAGCCGAAGGAACACGGCGCTTTGCTTGGCGGCGAAGGAAAACGGCGCTTTGCTAGGCGGCGAGGAGGCGAAGCGATTTGGGAGGCGGCAAAGGGACGCGGCGCTTTGCTAGGCGGCGAGGGCGAAAAGGCACGCAGCGCTTTCTTAAGCAGCGAGGCGGCGAAGGCACGCGCTGCTTTGCTAGGCGGCGAGGGTCACAGCGGTGTGCTAGTCGGCGAGGCGCTGAAGGGACACGGCAATTTGCTAGGCGGCGAGGCGCCGAAGCCATTTGAGAGGCGGCGAGGGCGAAAAGGGACGCAGCGGTGTGCTAGGCGGCGGAGGCACGCAGCGCTTTGCTCGGCGACGAGGAGTCGAAGGCAGGCGGTGCTTTGCTAGGAGCCGAAGGAACACGGCGCTTTGCTTGGCACCCACACGACGCGGAGCTTTGCTAGGCGGCGAAGGCAGACGATGCTTTGCGAGGCAGCGAGGCGACGAAGGGAGGCAGCGCTTTGCTAGGCGGCGAAGCGACAAAGTGATCTGGGAGGCGGCGAAGGGACTCGGCGCTTAGCTAGGCGGCGAGGCGGCGAAGAGATGCAGCGCTTTCTTAGGCGGCGAGGCGGCGAAGGTACGCAGCGGTGTGCGAGGCGGCGAAGGCACGCAGTGCTTTGCCAGGCGGCGAAGGCACGCGGCGCTTTGCTAGGCGGCGAACGCCCTCGTTGCTTTGCTAGGCGGCGAAGGAAGAAGGCGCTTTGCTAGGCGGCGATGGGAGGCGACGATTTGCTAGGCGGCGAGGCAGCGAAGGGACGAAGCAATTTGGGAGGAAGCGAACGCACACGGCGATTTGGTAGGCGGCGAGGGGGCGAAGGCACGCGCTGCCTTGCTAGGCGGCAAAGGGTCACAGCGGTGTGCTAGTCGGCGAGGCGCTGAAGGGACACGGCGCTTTGCTAGGCGGCGAGGCGGCGAAGGGACGAAGCGATTTGCTAGGCGGCGATTCGGTGCCTCGCAGAAGAACTAAGCACTGTGCACGTTGGCTGTCTCACAGACAAGCAGACTGATGAAGCTGTTCGCTGCCTCGCCAACAAGCAAAGCGCTCGATCTCGTCGCTGCCTCGCAAACTAAGCAACCCATGCGACCCTTTGCCGCCTGCCAAAGCACTGCGTCCCTCCGCCGCCTCGCCGCCTGCCAAAGCGCCGCGTCTGCTCGCCACCTCACCGCCTAGCACAGCGCTGCCTCCCTTTTCCCCCTCGCCGCCTCTCACACCGCTTCGTCCCCTCGCGCTCGCCGTCTACCAAAGCGCTGCGTCCCTCCCGCCCTCGCCGCCTGGCAAACGGCTGCGTCCTTCAGCGCGTTGGCGCCTCGCCGCATGGCAGCCTAGCAAAGCGCTGCGTGCCTTCGCTGCCTGGCAAAGCGCCGTGTCCCTTCGCCGCCTCGCCGCCTAGCAAAGCGCCGTGTCCCTTCAGCGCCTCGCCGACTAGCACAACGCCGTGACCCTTGGACGCCTAGCAAAGCAGCGCGTGCCTTCGCCGCCTAAGAAAGCGCTGCGTGCCTTTTCGCCCTCGCCGCCTAGCAAAGAGCCGTGTCCCTTCGCCGCCTCGCCGCCTCCCAAAGCGCTGCGTCCCTCCGCCGCCTCGCCGCCTGGCACACCGCTGCGTGCCTTCGCCGCCTGCCAAAGCACTGCGTGCCTTCGCCGCCTCGCTGCTTAGCAAACGCCCTAGTAGCGCCGAAGGGACACAGCGCTTTTGTAGGCGCCGAAGGCACGTGGCGCTTTGCTAAGGCACGAGGCAGCGAAGCCACCAAGCGATCTGGTAGTCGTCGACGGCATACGGCGCTTTGCTAGGTGGCGAGGCAGCGAAGGCACGCAGCGCTTTGCTCGGCGCCGAGGAGTCGAAGGCAGGCGGTGCTTTGCTAGGAGCCGAAGGAACACGGCGCTTTGCTTGGCACCCACACGACGCGGAGCTTTGCTAGGCGGCGAAGGCAGACGATGCTTTGCGAGGCAGCGAGGCGACGAAGGGAGGCAGCGCTTTGCTAGGCGGCGAAGCGACAAAGTGATCTGGGAGGCGGCGAAGGGACTCGGCGCTTAGCTAGGCGGCGAGGCGGCGAAGAGATGCAGCGCTTTCTTAGGCGGCGAGGCGGCGAAGGTACGCAGCGGTGTGCGAGGCGGCGAAGGCACGCAGTGCTTTGCCAGGCGGCGAAGGCACGCGGCGCTTTGCTAGGCGGCGAACGCCCTCGTTGCTTTGCTAGGCGGCGAAGGAAGAAGGCGCTTTGCTAGGCGGCGATGGGAGGCGACGATTTGCTAGGCGGCGAGGCAGCGAAGGGACGAAGCAATTTGGGAGGAAGCGAACGCACACGGCGATTTGGTAGGCGGCGAGGGGGCGAAGGCACGCGCTGCCTTGCTAGGCGGCAAAGGGTCACAGCGGTGTGCTAGTCGGCGAGGCGCTGAAGGGACACGGCGCTTTGCTAGGCGGCGAGGCGGCGAAGGGACGAAGCGATTTGCTAGGCGGCGATTCGGTGCCTCGCAGAAGAACTAAGCACTGTGCACGTTGGCTGTCTCACAGACAAGCAGACTGATGAAGCTGTTCGCTGCCTCGCCAACAAGCAAAGCGCTCGATCTCGTCGCTGCCTCGCAAACTAAGCAACCCATGCGACCCTTTGCCGCCTGCCAAAGCACTGCGTCCCTCCGCCGCCTCGCCGCCTGCCAAAGCGCCGCGTCTGCTCGCCACCTCACCGCCTAGCACAGCGCTGCCTCCCTTTTCCCCCTCGCCGCCTCTCACACCGCTTCGTCCCCTCGCGCTCGCCGTCTACCAAAGCGCTGCGTCCCTCCCGCCCTCGCCGCCTGGCAAACGGCTGCGTCCTTCAGCGCGTTGGCGCCTCGCCGCATGGCAGCCTAGCAAAGCGCTGCGTGCCTTCGCTGCCTGGCAAAGCGCCGTGTCCCTTCGCCGCCTCGCCGCCTAGCAAAGCGCCGTGTCCCTTCAGCGCCTCGCCGACTAGCACAACGCCGTGACCCTTGGAGGTCTAGCAAAGCAGCGCGTGCCTTCGCCGCCTAAGAAAGCGCTGCGTGCCTTTTCGCCCTCGCCGCCTAGCAAAGAGCCGTGTCCCTTCGCCGCCTCGCCGCCTCCCAAAGCGCTGCGTCCCTCCGCCGCCTCGCCGCCTGGCACACCGCTGCGTGCCTTCGCCGCCTGCCAAAGCACTGCGTGCCTTCGCCGCCTCGCTGCTTAGCAAACGCCCTAGTAGCGCCGAAGGGACACAGCGCTTTTGTAGGCGCCGAAGGCACGTGGCGCTTTGCTAAGGCACGAGGCAGCGAAGCCACCAAGCGATCTGGTAGTCGTCGACGGCATACGGCGCTTTGCTAGGTGGCGAGGCAGCGAAGGCACGCAGCGCTTTGCTCGGCGTCGAGGAGGCGAAGGCAGGCGGTGCTTTGCTAGGAGCCGAAGGAACACGGCGCTTTGCTTGGCACCCACACGACGCGGAGCTTTGCTAGGCGGCGAAGGCAGACGATGCTTTGCGAGGCAGCGAGGCGACGAAGGGAGGCAGCGCTTTGCTAGGCGGCGAAGCGACAAAGTGATCTGGGAGGCGGCGAAGGGACTCGGCGCTTAGCTAGGCGGCGAGGCGGCGAAGAGATGCAGCGCTTTCTTAGGCGGCGAGGCGGCGAAGGTACGCAGCGGTGTGCGAGGCGGCGAAGGCACGCAGTGCTTTGCCAGGCGGCGAAGGCACGCGGCGCTTTGCTAGGCGGCGAACGCCCTCGTTGCTTTGCTAGGCGGCGAAGGAAGAAGGCGCTTTGCTAGGCGGCGATGGGAGGCGACGATTTGCTAGGCGGCGAGGCAGCGAAGGGACGAAGCAATTTGGGAGGAAGCGAACGCACACGGCGATTTGGTAGGCGGCGAGGGGGCGAAGGCACGCGCTGCCTTGCTAGGCGGCAAAGGGTCACAGCGGTGTGCTAGTCGGCGAGGCGCTGAAGGGACACGGCGCTTTGCTAGGCGGCGAGGCGGCGAAGGGACGAAGCGATTTGCTAGGCGGCGATTCGGTGCCTCGCAGAAGAACTAAGCACTGTGCACGTTGCCTGTCTCACAAACAAGCACACCGCTGCGTCTCTTCGCTGCCTCGCCAGCTAGCAAAGTGCTGCCTCGCTTCGCCTCCACGCCAAAAAGCAATCCGCCATGCAACCGCGCCACGTGCTGGACAAGCAAAGTGCTGCGTCTCTTCGCTGCCTCGCCCAACAACGAGCCACTGTGCACGTTGGCTGTCTCACAGACAAGCAGACTGATGAAGCTGTTCGCTGCCTCGCCAACAAGCAAAGCGCTCGATCTCGTCGCTGCCTCGCAAACTAAGCAACCCATGCGACCCTTTGCCGCCTGCCAAAGCACTGCGTCCCTCCGCTGCCTCGCCGCCTGCCAAAGCGCCGCGTCTGCTCGCCACCTCACCGCCTAGCACAGCGCTGCCTCCCTTTTCCCCCTCGCCGCCTCTCACACCGCTTCGTCCCCTCGCGCTCGCCGTCTACCAAAGCGCTGCGTCCCTCCCGCCCTCGCCGCCTGGCAAACGGCTGCGTCCTTCAGCGCGTTGGCGCCTCGCCGCATGGCAGCCTAGCAAAGCGCTGCGTGCCTTCGCTGCCTGGCAAAGCGCCGTGTCCCTTCGCCGCCTCGCCGCCTAGCAAAGCGCCGTGTCCCTTCAGCGCCTCGCCGACTAGCACAACGCCGTGACCCTTGGACGCCTAGCAAAGCAGCGCGTGCCTTCGCCGCCTAAGAAAGCGCTGCGTGCCTTTTCGCCCTCGCCGCCTAGCAAAGAGCCGTGTCCCTTCGCCGCCTCGCCGCCTCCCAAAGCGCTGCGTCCCTCCGCCGCCTCGCCGCCTGGCACACCGCTGCGTGCCTTCGCCGCCTGCCAAAGCACTGCGTGCCTTCGCCGCCTCGCTGCTTAGCAAACGCCCTAGTAGCGCCGAAGGGACACAGCGCTTTTGTAGGCGCCGAAGGCACGTGGCGCTTTGCTAAGGCACGAGGCAGCGAAGCCACCAAGCGATCTGGTAGTCGTCGACGGCATACGGCGCTTTGCTAGGTGGCGAGGCAGCGAAGGCACGCAGCGCTTTGCTCGGCGTCGAGGAGTCGAAGGCAGGCGGTGCTTTGCTAGGAGCCGAAGGAACACGGCGCTTTCCTTGGCACCCACACGACGCGGAGCTTTGCTAGGCGGCGAAGGCAGACGATGCTTTGCGAGGCAGCGAGGCGACGAAGGGAGGCAGCGCTTTGCTAGGCGGCGAAGCGACAAAGTGATCTGGGAGGCGGCGAAGGGACTCGGCGCTTAGCTAGGCGGCGAGGCGGCGAAGAGATGCAGCGCTTTCTTAGGCGGCGAGGCGGCGAAGGTACGCAGCGGTGTGCGAGGCGGCGAAGGCACGCAGTGCTTTGCCAGGCGGCGAAGGCACGCGGCGCTTTGCTAGGC
The DNA here is from genome assembly GCF_036417845.1 of Apteryx mantelli. Taxonomy (NCBI): domain Eukaryota; kingdom Metazoa; phylum Chordata; class Aves; order Apterygiformes; family Apterygidae; genus Apteryx; species Apteryx mantelli. Next base: position 679,389 of record NW_027118809.1, read on the forward strand.
GGCGAACGCACTCGTTGCTTTGCTAGGCGGCGAAGGAAGAAGGCGCTTTGCTAGGCGGCGATGGGAGGCGACGATTTGCTAGGCGGCGAGGCAGCGAAGGGACGAAGCAATTTGGGAGGAAGCGAACGCACACGGCGATTTGGTAGGCGGCGAGGGGGCGAAGGCACGCGCTGCCTTGCTAGGCGGCAAAGGGTCACAGCGGTGTGCTAGTCGGCGAGGCGCTGAAGGGACACGGCGCTTTGCTAGGCGGCGAGGCGGCGAAGGGACGAAGCGATTTGCTAGGCGGCGATTCGGTGCCTCGCAGAAGAACTAAGCACTGTGCACGTTGCCTGTCTCACAAACAAGCACACCGCTGCGTCTCTTCGCTGCCTCGCCAGCTAGCAAAGTGCTGCCTCGCTTCGCCTCCACGCCAAAAAGCAATCCGCCATGCAACCGCGCCACGTGCTGGACAAGCAAAGTGCTGCGTCTCTTCGCTGCCTCGCCCAACAACGAGCCACTGTGCACGTTGGCTGTCTCACAGACAAGCAGACTGATGAAGCTGTTCGCTGCCTCGCCAACAAGCAAAGCGCTCGATCTCGTCGCTGCCTCGCAAACTAAGCAACCCATGCGACCCTTTGCCGCCTGCCAAAGCACTGCGTCCCTCCGCCGCCTCGCCGCCTGCCAAAGCGCCGCGTCTGCTCGCCACCTCACCGCCTAGCACAGCGCTGCCTCCCTTTTCCCCCTCGCCGCCTCTCACACCGCTTCGTCCCCTCGCGCTCGCCGTCTACCAAAGCGCTGCATCCCTCCCGCCCTCGCCGCCTGGCAAACGGCTGCGTCCTTCAGCGCGTTGGCGCCTCGCCGCATGGCAGCCTAGCAAAGCGCTGCGTGCCTTCGCTGCCTGGCAAAGCGCCGTGTCCCTTCGCCGCCTCGCCGCCTAGCAAAGCGCCGTGTCCCTTCAGCGCCTCGCCGACTAGCACAACGCCGTGACCCTTGGACGCCTAGCAAAGCAGCGCGTGCCTTCGCCGCCTAAGAAAGCGCTGCGTGCCTTTTCGCCCTCGCCGCCTAGCAAAGAGCCGTGTCCCTTCGCCGCCTCGCCGCCTCCCAAAGCGCTGCGTCCCTCCGCCGCCTCGCCGCCTGGCACACCGCTGCGTGCCTTCGCCGCCTGCCAAAGCACTGCGTGCCTTCGCCGCCTCGCTGCTTAGCAAACGCCCTAGTAGCGCCGAAGGGACACAGCGCTTTTGTAGGCGCCGAAGGCACGTGGCGCTTTGCTAAGGCACGAGGCAGCGAAGCCACCAAGCGATCTGGTAGTCGTCGACGGCATACGGCGCTTTGCTAGGTGGCGAGGCAGCGAAGGCACGCAGCGCTTTGCTCGGCGTCGAGGAGGCGAAGGCAGGCGGTGCTTTGCTAGGAGCCGAAGGAACACGGCGCTTTGCTTGGCACCCACACGACGCGGAGCTTTGCTAGGCGGCGAAGGCAGACGATGCTTTGCGAGGCAGCGAGGCGACGAAGGGAGGCAGCGCTTTGCTAGGCGGCGAAGCGACAAAGTGATCTGGGAGGCGGCGAAGGGACTCGGCGCTTAGCTAGGCGGCGAGGCGGCGAAGAGATGCAGCGCTTTCTTAGGCGGCGAGGCGGCGAAGGTACGCAGCGGTGTGCGAGGCGGCGAAGGCACGCAGTGCTTTGCCAGGCGGCGAAGGCACGCGGCGCTTTGCTAGGCGGCGAACGCCCTCGTTGCTTTGCTAGGCGGCGAAGGAAGAAGGCGCTTTGCTAGGCGGCGATGGGAGGCGACGATTTGCTAGGCGGCGAGGCAGCGAAGGGACGAAGCAATTTGGGAGGAAGCGAACGCACACGGCGATTTGGTAGGCGGCGAGGGGGCGAAGGCACGCGCTGCCTTGCTAGGCGGCAAAGGGTCACAGCGGTGTGCTAGTCGGCGAGGCGCTGAAGGGACACGGCGCTTTGCTAGGCGGCGAGGCGGCGAAGGGACGAAGCGATTTGCTAGGCGGCGATTCGGTGCCTCGCAGAAGAACTAAGCACTGTGCACGTTGGCTGTCTCACAGACAAGCAGACTGATGAAGCTGTTCGCTGCCTCGCCAACAAGCAAAGCGCTCGATCTCGTCGCTGCCTCGCAAACTAAGCAACCCATGCGACCCTTTGCCGCCTGCCAAAGCACTGCGTCCCTCCGCCGCCTCGCCGCCTGCCAAAGCGCCGCGTCTGCTCGCCACCTCACCGCCTAGCACAGCGCTGCCTCCCTTTTCCCCCTCGCCGCCTCTCACACCGCTTCGTCCCCTCGCGCTCGCCGTCTACCAAAGCGCTGCGTCCCTCCCGCCCTCGCCGCCTGGCAAACGGCTGCGTCCTTCAGCGCGTTGGCGCCTCGCCGCATGGCAGCCTAGCAAAGCGCTGCGTGCCTTCGCTGCCTGGCAAAGCGCCGTGTCCCTTCGCCGCCTCGCCGCCTAGCAAAGCGCCGTGTCCCTTCAGCGCCTCGCCGACTAGCACAACGCCGTGACCCTTGGACGCCTAGCAAAGCAGCGCGTGCCTTCGCCGCCTAAGAAAGCGCTGCGTGCCTTTTCGCCCTCGCCGCCTAGCAAAGAGCCGTGTCCCTTCGCCGCCTCGCCGCCTCCCAAAGCGCTGCGTCCCTCCGCCGCCTCGCCGCCTGGCACACCGCTGCGTGCCTTCGCCGCCTGCCAAAGCACTGCGTGCCTTCGCCGCCTCGCTGCTTAGCAAACGCCCTAGTAGCGCCGAAGGGACACAGCGCTTTTGTAGGCGCCGAAGGCACGTGGCGCTTTGCTAAGGCACGAGGCAGCGAAGCCACCAAGCGATCTGGTAGTCGTCGACGGCATACGGCGCTTTGCTAGGTGGCGAGGCAGCGAAGGCACGCAGCGCTTTGCTCGGCGTCGAGGAGGCGAAGGCAGGCGGTGCTTTGCTAGGAGCCGAAGGAACACGGCGCTTTGCTTGGCACCCACACGACGCGGAGCTTTGCTAGGCGGCGAAGGCAGACGATGCTTTGCGAGGCAGCGAGGCGACGAAGGGAGGCAGCGCTTTGCTAGGCGGCGAAGCGACAAAGTGATCTGGGAGGCGGCGAAGGGACTCGGCGCTTAGCTAGGCGGCGAGGCGGCGAAGAGATGCAGCGCTTTCTTAGGCGGCGAGGCGGCGAAGGTACGCAGCGGTGTGCGAGGCGGCGAAGGCACGCAGTGCTTTGCCAGGCGGCGAAGGCACGCGGCGCTTTGCTAGGCGGCGAACGCCCTCGTTGCTTTGCTAGGCGGCGAAGGAAGAAGGCGCTTTGCTAGGCGGCGATGGGAGGCGACGATTTGCTAGGCGGCGAGGCAGCGAAGGGACGAAGCAATTTGGGAGGAAGCGAACGCACACGGCGATTTGGTAGGCGGCGAGGGGGCGAAGGCACGCGCTGCCTTGCTAGGCGGCAAAGGGTCACAGCGGTGTGCTAGTCGGCGAGGCGCTGAAGGGACACGGCGCTTTGCTAGGCGGCGAGGCGGCGAAGGGACGAAGCGATTTGCTAGGCGGCGATTCGGTGCCTCGCAGAAGAACTAAGCACTGTGCACGTTGGCTGTCTCACAGACAAGCAGACTGATGAAGCTGTTCGCTGCCTCGCCAACAAGCAAAGCGCTCGATCTCGTCGCTGCCTCGCAAACTAAGCAACCCATGCGACCCTTTGCCGCCTGCCAAAGCACTGCGTCCCTCCGCCGCCTCGCCGCCTGCCAAAGCGCCGCGTCTGCTCGCCACCTCACCGCCTAGCACAGCGCTGCCTCCCTTTTCCCCCTCGCCGCCTCTCACACCGCTTCGTCCCCTCGCGCTCGCCGTCTACCAAAGCGCTGCGTCCCTCCCGCCCTCGCCGCCTGGCAAACGGCTGCGTCCTTCAGCGCGTTGGCGCCTCGCCGCATGGCAGCCTAGCAAAGCGCTGCGTGCCTTCGCTGCCTGGCAAAGCGCCGTGTCCCTTCAGCGCCTCGCCGACTAGCACAACGCCGTGACCCTTGGACGCCTAGCAAAGCAGCGCGTGCCTTCGCCGCCTAAGAAAGCGCTGCGTGCCTTTTCGCCCTCGCCGCCTAGCAAAGAGCCGTGTCCCTTCGCCGCCTCGCCGCCTCCCAAAGCGCTGCGTCCCTCCGCCGCCTCGCCGCCTGGCACACCGCTGCGTGCCTTCGCCGCCTGCCAAAGCACTGCGTGCCTTCGCCGCCTCGCTGCTTAGCAAACGCCCTAGTAGCGCCGAAGGGACACAGCGCTTTTGTAGGCGCCGAAGGCACGTGGCGCTTTGCTAAGGCACGAGGCAGCGAAGCCACCAAGCGATCTGGTAGTCGTCGACGGCATACGGCGCTTTGCTAGGTGGCGAGGCAGCGAAGGCACGCAGCGCTTTGCTCGGCGTCGAGGAGGCGAAGGCAGGCGGTGCTTTGCTAGGAGCCGAAGGAACACGGCGCTTTGCTTGGCGGCGAAGGAAAACGGCGCTTTGCTAGGCGGCGAGGAGGCGAAGCGATTTGGGAGGCGGCAAAGGGACGCGGCGCTTTGCTAGGCGGCGAGGGCGAAAAGGCACGCAGCGCTTTCTTAAGCAGCGAGGCGGCGAAGGCACGCGCTGCTTTGCTAGGCGGCGAGGGTCACAGCGGTGTGCTAGTCGGCGAGGCGCTGAAGGGACACGGCAATTTGCTAGGCGGCGAGGCGCCGAAGCCATTTGAGAGGCGGCGAGGGCGAAAAGGGACGCAGCGGTGTGCTAGGCGGCGGAGGCACGCAGCGCTTTGCTCGGCGCCGAGGAGTCGAAGGCAGGCGGTGCTTTGCTAGGAGCCGAAGGAACACGGCGCTTTGCTTGGCACCCACACGACGCGGAGCTTTGCTAGGCGGCGAAGGCAGACGATGCTTTGCGAGGCAGCGAGGCGACGAAGGGAGGCAGCGCTTTGCTAGGCGGCGAAGCGACAAAGTGATCTGGGAGGCGGCGAAGGGACTCGGCGCTTAGCTAGGCGGCGAGGCGGCGAAGAGATGCAGCGCTTTCTTAGGCGGCGAGGCGGCGAAGGTACGCAGCGGTGTGCGAGGCGGCGAAGGCACGCAGTGCTTTGCCAGGCGGCGAAGGCACGCGGCGCTTTGCTAGGCGGCGAACGCCCTCGTTGCTTTGCTAGGCGGCGAAGGAAGAAGGCGCTTTGCTAGGCGGCGATGGGAGGCGACGATTTGCTAGGCGGCGAGGCAGCGAAGGGACGAAGCAATTTGGGAGGAAGCGAACGCACACGGCGATTTGGTAGGCGGCGAGGGGGCGAAGGCACGCGCTGCCTTGCTAGGCGGCAAAGGGTCACAGCGGTGTGCTAGTCGGCGAGGCGCTGAAGGGACACGGCGCTTTGCTAGGCGGCGAGGCGGCGAAGGGACGAAGCGATTTGCTAGGCGGCGATTCGGTGCCTCGCAGAAGAACTAAGCACTGTGCACGTTGCCTGTCTCACAAACAAGCACACCGCTGCGTCTCTTCGCTGCCTCGCCAGCTAGCAAAGTGCTGCCTCGCTTCGCCTCCACGCCAAAAAGCAATCCGCCATGCAACCGCGCCACGTGCTGGACAAGCAAAGTGCTGCGTCTCTTCGCTGCCTCGCCCAACAACGAGCCACTGTGCACGTTGGCTGTCTCACAGACAAGCAGACTGATGAAGCTGTTCGCTGCCTCGCCAACAAGCAAAGCGCTCGATCTCGTCGCTGCCTCGCAAACTAAGCAACCCATGCGACCCTTTGCCGCCTGCCAAAGCACTGCGTCCCTCCGCCGCCTCGCCGCCTGCCAAAGCGCCGCGTCTGCTCGCCACCTCACCGCCTAGCACAGCGCTGCCTCCCTTTTCCCCCTCGCCGCCTCTCACACCGCTTCGTCCCCTCGCGCTCGCCGTCTACCAAAGCGCTGCGTCCCTCCCGCCCTCGCCGCCTGGCAAACGGCTGCGTCCTTCAGCGCGTTGGCGCCTCGCCGCATGGCAGCCTAGCAAAGCGCTGCGTGCCTTCGCTGCCTGGCAAAGCGCCGTGTCCCTTCGCCGCCTCGCCGCCTAGCAAAGCGCCGTGTCCCTTCAGCGCCTCGCCGACTAGCACAACGCCGTGACCCTTGGACGCCTAGCAAAGCAGCGCGTGCCTTCGCCGCCTAAGAAAGCGCTGCGTGCCTTTTCGCCCTCGCCGCCTAGCAAAGAGCCGTGTCCCTTCGCCGCCTCGCCGCCTCCCAAAGCGCTGCGTCCCTCCGCCGCCTCGCCGCCTGGCACACCGCTGCGTGCCTTCGCCGCCTGCCAAAGCACTGCGTGCCTTCGCCGCCTCGCTGCTTAGCAAACGCCCTAGTAGCGCCGAAGGGACACAGCGCTTTTGTAGGCGCCGAAGGCACGTGGCGCTTTGCTAAGGCACGAGGCAGCGAAGCCACCAAGCGATCTGGTAGTCGTCGACGGCATACGGCGCTTTGCTAGGTGGCGAGGCAGCGAAGGCACGCAGCGCTTTGCTCGGCGCCGAGGAGTCGAAGGCAGGCGGTGCTTTGCTAGGAGCCGAAGGAACACGGCGCTTTGCTTGGCACCCACACGACGCGGAGCTTTGCTAGGCGGCGAAGGCAGACGATGCTTTGCGAGGCAGCGAGGCGACGAAGGGAGGCAGCGCTTTGCTAGGCGGCGAAGCGACAAAGTGATCTGGGAGGCGGCGAAGGGACTCGGCGCTTAGCTAGGCGGCGAGGCGGCGAAGAGATGCAGCGCTTTCTTAGGCGGCGAGGCGGCGAAGGTACGCAGCGGTGTGCGAGGCGGCGAAGGCACGCAGTGCTTTGCCAGGCGGCGAAGGCACGCGGCGCTTTGCTAGGCGGCGAACGCCCTCGTTGCTTTGCTAGGCGGCGAAGGAAGAAGGCGCTTTGCTAGGCGGCGATGGGAGGCGACGATTTGCTAGGCGGCGAGGCAGCGAAGGGACGAAGCAATTTGGGAGGAAGCGAACGCACACGGCGATTTGGTAGGCGGCGAGGGGGCGAAGGCACGCGCTGCCTTGCTAGGCGGCAAAGGGTCACAGCGGTGTGCTAGTCGGCGAGGCGCTGAAGGGACACGGCGCTTTGCTAGGCGGCGAGGCGGCGAAGGGACGAAGCGATTTGCTAGGCGGCGATTCGGTGCCTCGCAGAAGAACTAAGCACTGTGCACGTTGCCTGTCTCACAAACAAGCACACCGCTGCGTCTCTTCGCTGCCTCGCCAGCTAGCAAAGTGCTGCCTCGCTTCGCCTCCACGCCAAAAAGCAATCCGCCATGCAACCGTGCCACCTGCTGGACAAGCAAAGTGCTGCGTCTCTTCGCTGCCTCGCCCAACAACGAGCCACTGTGCACGTTGGCTGTCTCACAGACAAGCAGACTGATGAAGCTGTTCGCTGCCTCGCCAACAAGCAAAGCGCTCGATCTCGTCGCTGCCTCGCAAACTAAGCAACCCATGCGACCCTTTGCCGCCTGCCAAAGCACTGCGTCCCTCCGCCGCCTCGCCGCCTGCCAAAGCGCCGCGTCTGCTCGCCACCTCACCGCCTAGCACAGCGCTGCCTCCCTTTTCCCCCTCGCCGCCTCTCACACCGCTTCGTCCCCTCGCGCTCGCCGTCTACCAAAGCGCTGCGTCCCTCCCGCCCTCGCCGCCTGGCAAACGGCTGCGTCCTTCAGCGCGTTGGCGCCTCGCCGCATGGCAGCCTAGCAAAGCGCTGCGTGCCTTCGCTGCCTGGCAAAGCGCCGTGTCCCTTCGCCGCCTCGCCGCCTAGCAAAGCGCCGTGTCCCTTCAGCGCCTCGCCGACTAGCACAACGCCGTGACCCTTGGACGCCTAGCAAAGCAGCGCGTGCCTTCGCCGCCTAAGAAAGCGCTGCGTGCCTTTTCGCCCTCGCCGCCTAGCAAAGAGCCGTGTCCCTTCGCCGCCTCGCCGCCTCCCAAAGCGCTGCGTCCCTCCGCCGCCTCGCCGCCTGGCACACCGCTGCGTGCCTTCGCCGCCTGCCAAAGCACTGCGTGCCTTCGCCGCCTCGCTGCTTAGCAAACGCCCTAGTAGCGCCGAAGGGACACAGCGCTTTTGTAGGCGCCGAAGGCACGTGGCGCTTTGCTAAGGCACGAGGCAGCGAAGCCACCAAGCGATCTGGTAGTCGTCGACGGCATACGGCGCTTTGCTAGGTGGCGAGGCAGCGAAGGCACGCAGCGCTTTGCTCGGCGCCGAGGAGTCGAAGGCAGGCGGTGCTTTGCTAGGAGCCGAAGGAACACGGCGCTTTGCTTGGCACCCACACGACGCGGAGCTTTGCTAGGCGGCGAAGGCAGACGATGCTTTGCGAGGCAGCGAGGCGACGAAGGGAGGCAGCGCTTTGCTAGGCGGCGAAGCGACAAAGTGATCTGGGAGGCGGCGAAGGGACTCGGCGCTTAGCTAGGCGGCGAGGCGGCGAAGAGATGCAGCGCTTTCTTAGGCGGCGAGGCGGCGAAGGTACGCAGCGGTGTGCGAGGCGGCGAAGGCACGCAGTGCTTTGCCAGGCGGCGAAGGCACGCGGCGCTTTGCTAGGCGGCGAACGCCCTCGTTGCTTTGCTAGGCGGCGAAGGAAGAAGGCGCTTTGCTAGGCGGCGATGGGAGGCGACGATTTGCTAGGCGGCGAGGCAGCGAAGGGACGAAGCAATTTGGGAGGAAGCGAACGCACACGGCGATTTGGTAGGCGGCGAGGGGGCGAAGGCACGCGCTGCCTTGCTAGGCGGCAAAGGGTCACAGCGGTGTGCTAGTCGGCGAGGCGCTGAAGGGACACGGCGCTTTGCTAGGCGGCGAGGCGGCGAAGGGACGAAGCGATTTGCTAGGCGGCGATTCGGTGCCTCGCAGAAGAACTAAGCACTGTGCACGTTGGCTGTCTCACAGACAAGCAGACTGATGAAGCTGTTCGCTGCCTCGCCAACAAGCAAAGCGCTCGATCTCGTCGCTGCCTCGCAAACTAAGCAACCCATGCGACCCTTTGCCGCCTGCCAAAGCACTGCGTCCCTCCGCCGCCTCGCCGCCTGCCAAAGCGCCGCGTCTGCTCGCCACCTCACCGCCTAGCACAGCGCTGCCTCCCTTTTCCCCCTCGCCGCCTCTCACACCGCTTCGTCCCCTCGCGCTCGCCGTCTACCAAAGCGCTGCGTCCCTCCCGCCCTCGCCGCCTGGCAAACGGCTGCGTCCTTCAGCGCGTTGGCGCCTCGCCGCATGGCAGCCTAGCAAAGCGCTGCGTGCCTTCGCTGCCTGGCAAAGCGCCGTGTCCCTTCGCCGCCTCGCCGCCTAGCAAAGCGCCGTGTCCCTTCAGCGCCTCGCCGACTAGCACAACGCCGTGACCCTTGGACGCCTAGCAAAGCAGCGCGTGCCTTCGCCGCCTAAGAAAGCGCTGCGTGCCTTTTCGCCCTCGCCGCCTAGCAAAGAGCCGTGTCCCTTCGCCGCCTCGCCGCCTCCCAAAGCGCTGCGTCCCTCCGCCGCCTCGCCGCCTGGCACACCGCTGCGTGCCTTCGCCGCCTGCCAAAGCACTGCGTGCCTTCGCCGCCTCGCTGCTTAGCAAACGCCCTAGTAGCGCCGAAGGGACACAGCGCTTTTGTAGGCGCCGAAGGCACGTGGCGCTTTGCTAAGGCACGAGGCAGCGAAGCCACCAAGCGATCTGGTAGTCGTCGACGGCATACGGCGCTTTGCTAGGTGGCGAGGCAGCGAAGGCACGCAGCGCTTTGCTCGGCGCCGAGGAGTCGAAGGCAGGCGGTGCTTTGCTAGGAGCCGAAGGAACACGGCGCTTTGCTTGGCACCCACACGACGCGGAGCTTTGCTAGGCGGCGAAGGCAGACGATGCTTTGCGAGGCAGCGAGGCGACGAAGGGAGGCAGCGCTTTGCTAGGCGGCGAAGCGACAAAGTGATCTGGGAGGCGGCGAAGGGACTCGGCGCTTAGCTAGGCGGCGAGGCGGCGAAGAGATGCAGCGCTTTCTTAGGCGGCGAGGCGGCGAAGGTACGCAGCGGTGTGCGAGGCGGCGAAGGCACGCAGTGCTTTGCCAGGCGGCGAAGGCACGCGGCGCTTTGCTAGGCGGCGAACGCCCTCGTTGCTTTGCTAGGCGGCGAAGGAAGAAGGCGCTTTGCTAGGCGGCGATGGGAGGCGACGATTTGCTAGGCGGCGAGGCAGCGAAGGGACGAAGCAATTTGGGAGGAAGCGAACGCACACGGCGATTTGGTAGGCGGCGAGGGGGCGAAGGCACGCGCTGCCTTGCTAGGCGGCAAAGGGTCACAGCGGTGTGCTAGTCGGCGAGGCGCTGAAGGGACACGGCGCTTTGCTAGGCGGCGAGGCGGCGAAGGGACGAAGCGATTTGCTAGGCGGCGATTCGGTGCCTCGCAGAAGAACTAAGCACTGTGCACGTTGGCTGTCTCACAGACAAGCAGACTGATGAAGCTGTTCGCTGCCTCGCCAACAAGCAAAGCGCTCGATCTCGTCGCTGCCTCGCAAACTAAGCAACCCATGCGACCCTTTGCCGCCTGCCAAAGCACTGCGTCCCTCCGCCGCCTCGCCGCCTGCCAAAGCGCCGCGTCTGCTCGCCACCTCACCGCCTAGCACAGCGCTGCCTCCCTTTTCCCCCTCGCCGCCTCTCACACCGCTTCGTCCCCTCGCGCTCGCCGTCTACCAAAGCGCTGCGTCCCTCCCGCCCTCGCCGCCTGGCAAACGGCTGCGTCCTTCAGCGCGTTGGCGCCTCGCCGCATGGCAGCCTAGCAAAGCGCTGCGTGCCTTCGCTGCCTGGCAAAGCGCCGTGTCCCTTCGCCGCCTCGCCGCCTAGCAAAGCGCCGTGTCCCTTCAGCGCCTCGCCGACTAGCACAACGCCGTGACCCTTGGACGCCTAGCAAAGCAGCGCGTGCCTTCGCCGCCTAAGAAAGCGCTGCGTGCCTTTTCGCCCTCGCCGCCTAGCAAAGAGCCGTGTCCCTTCGCCGCCTCGCCGCCTCCCAAAGCGCTGCGTCCCTCCGCCGCCTCGCCGCCTGGCACACCGCTGCGTGCCTTCGCCGCCTGCCAAAGCACTGCGTGCCTTCGCCGCCTCGCTGCTTAGCAAACGCCCTAGTAGCGCCGAAGGGACACAGCGCTTTTGTAGGCGCCGAAGGCACGTGGCGCTTTGCTAAGGCACGAGGCAGCGAAGCCACCAAGCGATCTGGTAGTCGTCGACGGCATACGGCGCTTTGCTAGGTGGCGAGGCAGCGAAGGCACGCAGCGCTTTGCTCGGCGCCGAGGAGTCGAAGGCAGGCGGTGCTTTGCTAGGAGCCGAAGGAACACGGCGCTTTGCTTGGCACCCACACGACGCGGAGCTTTGCTAGGCGGCGAAGGCAGACGATGCTTTGCGAGGCAGCGAGGCGACGAAGGGAGGCAGCGCTTTGCTAGGCGGCGAAGCGACAAAGTGATCTGGGAGGCGGCGAAGGGACTCGGCGCTCAGCTAGGCGGCGAGGCGGCGAAGAGATGCAGCGCTTTCTTAGGCGGCGAGGCGGCGAAGGTACGCAGCGGTGTGCGAGGCGGCGAAGGCACGCAGTGCTTTGCCAGGCGGCGAAGGCACGCGGCGCTTTGCTAGGCGGCGAACGCCCTCGTTGCTTTGCTAGGCGGCGAAGGAAGAAGGCGCTTTGCTAGGCGGCGATGGGAGGCGACGATTTGCTAGGCGGCGAGGCAGCGAAGGGACGAAGCAATTTGGGAGGAAGCGAACGCACACGGCGATTTGGTAGGCGGCGAGGGGGCGAAGGCACGCGCTGCCTTGCTAGGCGGCAAAGGGTCACAGCGGTGTGCTAGTCGGCGAGGCGCTGAAGGGACACGGCGCTTTGCTAGGCGGCGAGGCGGCGAAGGGACGAAGCGATTTGCTAGGCGGCGATTCGGTGCCTCGCAGAAGAACTAAGCACTGTGCACGTTGGCTGTCTCACAGACAAGCAGACTGATGAAGCTGTTCGCTGCCTCGCCAACAAGCAAAGCGCTCGATCTCGTCGCTGCCTCGCAAACTAAGCAACCCATGCGACCCTTTGCCGCCTGCCAAAGCACTGCGTCCCTCCGCCGCCTCGCCGCCTGCCAAAGCGCCGCGTCTGCTCGCCACCTCACCGCCTAGCACAGCGCTGCCTCCCTTTTCCCCCTCGCCGCCTCTCACACCGCTTCGTCCCCTCGCGCTCGCCGTCTACCAAAGCGCTGCGTCCCTCCCGCCCTCGCCGCCTGGCAAACGGCTGCGTCCTTCAGCGCGTTGGCGCCTCGCCGCATGGCAGCCTAGCAAAGCGCTGCGTGCCTTCGCTGCCTGGCAAAGCGCCGTGTCCCTTCGCCGCCTCGCCGCCTAGCAAAGCGCCGTGTCCCTTCAGCGCCTCGCCGACTAGCACAACGCCGTGACCCTTGGACGCCTAGCAAAGCAGCGCGTGCCTTCGCCGCCTAAGAAAGCGCTGCGTGCCTTTTCGCCCTCGCCGCCTAGCAAAGAGCCGTGTCCCTTCGCCGCCTCGCCGCCTCCCAAAGCGCTGCGTCCCTCCGCCGCCTCGCCGCCTGGCACACCGCTGCGTGCCTTCGCCGCCTGCCAAAGCACTGCGTGCCTTCGCCGCCTCGCTGCTTAGCAAACGCCCTAGTAGCGCCGAAGGGACACAGCGCTTTTGTAGGCGCCGAAGGCACGTGGCGCTTTGCTAAGGCACGAGGCAGCGAAGCCACCAAGCGATCTGGTAGTCGTCGACGGCATACGGCGCTTTGCTAGGTGGCGAGGCAGCGAAGGCACGCAGCGCTTTGCTCGGCGCCGAGGAGTCGAAGGCAGGCGGTGCTTTGCTAGGAGCCGAAGGAACACGGCGCTTTGCTTGGCACCCACACGACGCGGAGCTTTGCTAGGCGGCGAAGGCAGACGATGCTTTGCGAGGTAGCGAGGCGACGAAGGGAGGCAGCGCTTTGCTAGGCGGCGAAGCGACAAAGTGATCTGGGAGGCGGCGAAGGGACTCGGCGCTCAGCTAGGCGGCGAGGCGGCGAAGAGATGCAGCGCTTTCTTAGGCGGCGAGGCGGCGAAGGTACGCAGCGGTGTGCGAGGCGGCGAAGGCACGCAGTGCTTTGCCAGGCGGCGAAGGCACGCGGCGCTTTGCTAGGCGGCGAACGCCCTCGTTGCTTTGCTAGGCGGCGAAGGAAGAAGGCGCTTTGCTAGGCGGCGATGGGAGGCGACGATTTGCTAGGCGGCGAGGCAGCGAAGGGACGAAGCAATTTGGGAGGAAGCGAACGCACACGGCGATTTGGTAGGCGGCGAGGGGGCGAAGGCACGCGCTGCCTTGCTAGGCGGCAAAGGGTCACAGCGGTGTGCTAGTCGGCGAGGCGCTGAAGGGACACGGCGCTTTGCTAGGCGGCGAGGCGGCGAAGGGACGAAGCGATTTGCTAGGCGGCGATTCGGTGCCTCGCAGAAGAACTAAGCACTGTGCACGTTGGCTGTCTCACAGACAAGCAGACTGATGAAGCTGTTCGCTGCCTCGCCAACAAGCAAAGCGCTCGATCTCGTCGCTGCCTCGCAAACTAAGCAACCCATGCGACCCTTTGCCGCCTGCCAAAGCACTGCGTCCCTCCGCCGCCTCGCCGCCTGCCAAAGCGCCGCGTCTGCTCGCCACCTCACCGCCTAGCACAGCGCTGCCTCCCTTTTCCCCCTCGCCGCCTCTCACACCGCTTCGTCCCCTCGCGCTCGCCGTCTACCAAAGCGCTGCGTCCCTCCCGCCCTCGCCGCCTGGCAAACGGCTGCGTCCTTCAGCGCGTTGGCGCCTCGCCGCATGGCAGCCTAGCAAAGCGCTGCGTGCCTTCGCTGCCTGGCAAAGCGCCGTGTCCCTTCAGCGCCTCGCCGACTAGCACAACGCCGTGACCCTTGGACGCCTAGCAAAGCAGCGCGTGCCTTCGCCGCCTAAGAAAGCGCTGCGTGCCTTTTCGCCCTCGCCGCCTAGCAAAGAGCCGTGTCCCTTCGCCGCCTCGCCGCCTCCCAAAGCGCTGCGTCCCTCCGCCGCCTCGCCGCCTGGCACACCGCTGCGTGCCTTCGCCGCCTGCCAAAGCACTGCGTGCCTTCGCCGCCTCGCTGCTTAGCAAAGGCCCTAGTAGCGCCGAAGGGACACAGCGCTTTTGTAGGCGCCGAAGGCACGTGGCGCTTTGCTAAGGCACGAGGCAGCGAAGCCACCAAGCGATCTGGTAGTCGTCGACGGCATACGGCGCTTTGCTAGGTGGCGAGGCAGCGAAGGCACGCAGCGCTTTGCTCGGCGTCGAGGAGGCGAAGGCAGGCGGTGCTTTGCTAGGAGCCGAAGGAACACGGCGCTTTGCTTGGCGGCGAAGGAAAACGGCGCTTTGCTAGGCGGCGAGGAGGCGAAGCGATTTGGGAGGCGGCAAAGGGACGCGGCGCTTTGCTAGGCGGCGAGGGCGAAAAGGCACGCAGCGCTTTCTTAAGCAGCGAGGCGGCGAAGGCACGCGCTGCTTTGCTAGGCGGCGAGGGTCACAGCGGTGTGCTAGTCGGCGAGGCGCTGAAGGGACACGGCAATTTGCTAGGCGGCGAGGCGCCGAAGCCATTTGAGAGGCGGCGAGGGCGAAAAGGGACGCAGCGGTGTGCTAGGCGGCGGAGGCACGCAGCGCTTTGCTCGGCGCCGAGGAGTCGAAGGCAGGCGGTGCTTTGCTAGGAGCCGAAGGAACACGGCGCTTTGCTTGGCACCCACACGACGCGGAGCTTTGCTAGGCGGCGAAGGCAGACGATGCTTTGCGAGGCAGCGAGGCGACGAAGGGAGGCAGCGCTTTGCTAGGCGGCGAAGCGACAAAGTGATCTGGGAGGCGGCGAAGGGACTCGGCGCTTAGCTAGGCGGCGAGGCGGCGAAGAGATGCAGCGCTTTCTTAGGCGGCGAGGCGGCGAAGGTACGCAGCGGTGTGCGAGGCGGCGAAGGCACGCAGTGCTTTGCCAGGCGGCGAAGGCACGCGGCGCTTTGCTAGGCGGCGAACGCCCTCGTTGCTTTGCTAGGCGGCGAAGGAAGAAGGCGCTTTGCTAGGCGGCGATGGGAGGCGACGATTTGCTAGGCGGCGAGGCAGCGAAGGGACGAAGCAATTTGGGAGGAAGCGAACGCACACGGCGATTTGGTAGGCGGCGAGGGGGCGAAGGCACGCGCTGCCTTGCTAGGCGGCAAAGGGTCACAGCGGTGTGCTAGTCGGCGAGGCGCTGAAGGGACACGGCGCTTTGCTAGGCGGCGAGGCGGCGAAGGGACGAAGCGATTTGCTAGGCGGCGATTCGGTGCCTCGCAGAAGAACTAAGCACTGTGCACGTTGCCTGTCTCACAAACAAGCACACCGCTGCGTCTCTTCGCTGCCTCGCCAGCTAGCAAAGTGCTGCCTCGCTTCGCCTCCACGCCAAAAAGCAATCCGCCATGCAACCGCGCCACCTGCTGGACAAGCAAAGTGCTGCGTCTCTTCGCTGCCTCGCCCAACAACGAGCCACTGTGCACGTTGGCTGTCTCACAGACAAGCAGACTGATGAAGCTGTTCGCTGCCTCGCCAACAAGCAAAGCGCTCGATCTCGTCGCTGCCTCGCAAACTAAGCAACCCATGCGACCCTTTGCCGCCTGCCAAAGCACTGCGTCCCTCCGCCGCCTCGCCGCCTGCCAAAGCGCCGCGTCTGCTCGCCACCTCACCGCCTAGCACAGCGCTGCCTCCCTTTTCCCCCTCGCCGCCTCTCACACCGCTTCGTCCCCTCGCGCTCGCCGTCTACCAAAGCGCTGCGTCCCTCCCGCCCTCGCCGCCTGGCAAACGGCTGCGTCCTTCAGCGCGTTGGCGCCTCGCCGCATGGCAGCCTAGCAAAGCGCTGCGTGCCTTCGCTGCCTGGCAAAGCGCCGTGTCCCTTCGCCGCCTCGCCGCCTAGCAAAGCGCCGTGACCCTTGGACGCCTAGCAAAGCAGCGCGTGCCTTCGCCGCCTAAGAAAGCGCTGCGTGCCTTTTCGCCCTCGCCGCCTAGCAAAGAGCCGTGTCCCTTCGCCGCCTCGCCGCCTCCCAAAGCGCTGCGTCCCTCCGCCGCCTCGCCGCCTGGCACACCGCTGCGTGCCTTCGCCGCCTGCCAAAGCACTGCGTGCCTTCGCCGCCTCGCTGCTTAGCAAAGGCCCTAGTAGCGCCGAAGGGACACAGCGCTTTTGTAGGCGCCGAAGGCACGTGGCGCTTTGCTAAGGCACGAGGCAGCGAAGCCACCAAGCGATCTGGTAGTCGTCGACGGCATACGGCGCTTTGCTAGGTGGCGAGGCAGCGAAGGCACGCAGCGCTTTGCTCGGCGTCGAGGAGGCGAAGGCAGGCGGTGCTTTGCTAGGAGCCGAAGGAACACGGCGCTTTGCTTGGCGGCGAAGGAAAACGGCGCTTTGCTAGGCGGCGAGGAGGCGAAGCGATTTGGGAGGCGGCAAAGGGACGCGGCGCTTTGCTAGGCGGCGAGGGCGAAAAGGCACGCAGCGCTTTCTTAAGCAGCGAGGCGGCGAAGGCACGCGCTGCTTTGCTAGGCGGCGAGGGTCACAGCGGTGTGCTAGTCGGCGAGGCGCTGAAGGGACACGGCAATTTGCTAGGCGGCGAGGCGCCGAAGCCATTTGAGAGGCGGCGAGGGCGAAAAGGGACGCAGCGGTGTGCTAGGCGGCGGAGGCACGCAGCGCTTTGCTCGGCGCCGAGGAGTCGAAGGCAGGCGGTGCTTTGCTAGGAGCCGAAGGAACACGGCGCTTTGCTTGGCACCCACACGACGCGGAGCTTTGCTAGGCGGCGAAGGCAGACGATGCTTTGCGAGGCAGCGAGGCGACGAAGGGAGGCAGCGCTTTGCTAGGCGGCGAAGCGACAAAGTGATCTGGGAGGCGGCGAAGGGACTCGGCGCTTAGCTAGGCGGCGAGGCGGCGAAGAGATGCAGCGCTTTCTTAGGCGGCGAGGCGGCGAAGGTACGCAGCGGTGTGCGAGGCGGCGAAGGCACGCAGTGCTTTGCCAGGCGGCGAAGGCACGCGGCGCTTTGCTAGGCGGCGAACGCCCTCGTTGCTTTGCTAGGCGGCGAAGGAAGAAGGCGCTTTGCTAGGCGGCGATGGGAGGCGACGATTTGCTAGGCGGCGAGGCAGCGAAGGGACGAAGCAATTTGGGAGGAAGCGAACGCACACGGCGATTTGGTAGGCGGCGAGGGGGCGAAGGCACGCGCTGCCTTGCTAGGCGGCAAAGGGTCACAGCGGTGTGCTAGTCGGCGAGGCGCTGAAGGGACACGGCGCTTTGCTAGGCGGCGAGGCGGCGAAGGGACGAAGCGATTTGCTAGGCGGCGATTCGGTGCCTCGCAGAAGAACTAAGCACTGTGCACGTTGCCTGTCTCACAAACAAGCACACCGCTGCGTCTCTTCGCTGCCTCGCCAGCTAGCAAAGTGCTGCCTCGCTTCGCCTCCACGCCAAAAAGCAATCCGCCATGCAACCGCGCCACGTGCTGGACAAGCAAAGTGCTGCGTCTCTTCGCTGCCTCGCCCAACAACGAGCCACTGTGCACGTTGGCTGTCTCACAGACAAGCAGACTGATGAAGCTGTTCGCTGCCTCGCCAACAAGCAAAGCGCTCGATCTCGTCGCTGCCTCGCAAACTAAGCAACCCATGCGACCCTTTGCCGCCTGCCAAAGCACTGCGTCCCTCCGCCGCCTCGCCGCCTGCCAAAGCGCCGCGTCTGCTCGCCACCTCACCGCCTAGCACAGCGCTGCCTCCCTTTTCCCCCTCGCCGCCTCTCACACCGCTTCGTCCCCTCGCGCTCGCCGTCTACCAAAGCGCTGCGTCCCTCCCGCCCTCGCCGCCTGGCAAACGGCTGCGTCCTTCAGCGCGTTGGCGCCTCGCCGCATGGCAGCCTAGCAAAGCGCTGCGTGCCTTCGCTGCCTGGCAAAGCGCCGTGTCCCTTCGCCGCCTCGCCGCCTAGCAAAGCGCCGTGTCCCTTCAGCGCCTCGCCGACTAGCACAACGCCGTGACCCTTGGACGCCTAGCAAAGCAGCGCGTGCCTTCGCCGCCTAAGAAAGCGCTGCGTGCCTTTTCGCCCTCGCCGCCTAGCAAAGAGCCGTGTCCCTTCGCCGCCTCGCCGCCTCCCAAAGCGCTGCGTCCCTCCGCCGCCTCGCCGCCTGGCACACCGCTGCGTGCCTTCGCCGCCTGCCAAAGCACTGCGTGCCTTCGCCGCCTCGCTGCTTAGCAAACGCCCTAGTAGCGCCGAAGGGACACAGCGCTTTTGTAGGCGCCGAAGGCACGTGGCGCTTTGCTAAGGCACGAGGCAGCGAAGCCACCAAGCGATCTGGTAGTCGTCGACGGCATACGGCGCTTTGCTAGGTGGCGAGGCAGCGAAGGCACGCAGCGCTTTGCTCGGCGTCGAGGAGGCGAAGGCAGGCGGTGCTTTGCTAGGAGCCGAAGGAACACGGCGCTTTGCTTGGCACCCACACGACGCGGAGCTTTGCTAGGCGGCGAAGGCAGACGATGCTTTGCGAGGCAGCGAGGCGACGAAGGGAGGCAGCGCTTTGCTAGGCGGCGAAGCGACAAAGTGATCTGGGAGGCGGCGAAGGGACTCGGCGCTTAGCTAGGCGGCGAGGCGGCGAAGAGATGCAGCGCTTTCTTAGGCGGCGAGGCGGCGAAGGTACGCAGCGGTGTGCGAGGCGGCGAAGGCACGCAGTGCTTTGCCAGGCGGCGAAGGCACGCGGCGCTTTGCTAGGCGGCGAACGCCCTCGTTGCTTTGCTAGGCGGCGAAGGAAGAAGGCGCTTTGCTAGGCGGCGATGGGAGGCGACGATTTGCTAGGCGGCGAGGCAGCGAAGGGACGAAGCAATTTGGGAGGAAGCGAACGCACACGGCGATTTGGTAGGCGGCGAGGGGGCGAAGGCACGCGCTGCCTTGCTAGGCGGCAAAGGGTCACAGCGGTGTGCTAGTCGGCGAGGCGCTGAAGGGACACGGCGCTTTGCTAGGCGGCGAGGCGGCGAAGGGACGAAGCGATTTGCTAGGCGGCGATTCGGTGCCTCGCAGAAGAACTAAGCACTGTGCACGTTGCCTGTCTCACAAACAAGCACACCGCTGCGTCTCTTCGCTGCCTCGCCAGCTAGCAAAGTGCTGCCTCGCTTCGCCTCCACGCCAAAAAGCAATCCGCCATGCAACCGCGCCACGTGCTGGACAAGCAAAGTGCTGCGTCTCTTCGCTGCCTCGCCCAACAACGAGCCACTGTGCACGTTGGCTGTCTCACAGACAAGCAGACTGATGAAGCTGTTCGCTGCCTCGCCAACAAGCAAAGCGCTCGATCTCGTCGCTGCCTCGCAAACTAAGCAACCCATGCGACCCTTTGCCGCCTGCCAAAGCACTGCGTCCCTCCGCCGCCTCGCCGCCTGCCAAAGCGCCGCGTCTGCTCGCCACCTCACCGCCTAGCACAGCGCTGCCTCCCTTTTCCCCCTCGCCGCCTCTCACACCGCTTCGTCCCCTCGCGCTCGCCGTCTACCAAAGCGCTGCGTCCCTCCCGCCCTCGCCGCCTGGCAAACGGCTGCGTCCTTCAGCGCGTTGGCGCCTCGCCGCATGGCAGCCTAGCAAAGCGCTGCGTGCCTTCGCTGCCTGGCAAAGCGCCGTGTCCCTTCGCCGCCTCGCCGCCTAGCAAAGCGCCGTGACCCTTGGACGCCTAGCAAAGCAGCGCGTGCCTTCGCCGCCTAAGAAAGCGCTGCGTGCCTTTTCGCCCTCGCCGCCTAGCAAAGAGCCGTGTCCCTTCGCCGCCTCGCCGCCTCCCAAAGCGCTGCGTCCCTCCGCCGCCTCGCCGCCTGGCACACCGCTGCGTGCCTTCGCCGCCTGCCAAAGCACTGCGTGCCTTCGCCGCCTCGCTGCTTAGCAAACGCCCTAGTAGCGCCGAAGGGACACAGCGCTTTTGTAGGCGCCGAAGGCACGTGGCGCTTTGCTAAGGCACGAGGCAGCGAAGCCACCAAGCGATCTGGTAGTCGTCGACGGCATACGGCGCTTTGCTAGGTGGCGAGGCAGCGAAGGCACGCAGCGCTTTGCTCGGCGTCGAGGAGGCGAAGGCAGGCGGTGCTTTGCTAGGAGCCGAAGGAACACGGCGCTTTGCTTGGCGGCGAAGGAAAACGGCGCTTTGCTAGGCGGCGAGGAGGCGAAGCGATTTGGGAGGCGGCAAAGGGACGCGGCGCTTTGCTAGGCGGCGAGGGCGAAAAGGCACGCAGCGCTTTCTTAAGCAGCGAGGCGGCGAAGGCACGCGCTGCTTTGCTAGGCGGCGAGGGTCACAGCGGTGTGCTAGTCGGCGAGGCGCTGAAGGGACACGGCAATTTGCTAGGCGGCGAGGCGCCGAAGCCATTTGAGAGGCGGCGAGGGCGAAAAGGGACGCAGCGGTGTGCTAGGCGGCGGAGGCACGCAGCGCTTTGCTCGGCGCCGAGGAGTCGAAGGCAGGCGGTGCTTTGCTAGGAGCCGAAGGAACACGGCGCTTTGCTTGGCACCCACACGACGCGGAGCTTTGCTAGGCGGCGAAGGCAGACGATGCTTTGCGAGGCAGCGAGGCGACGAAGGGAGGCAGCGCTTTGCTAGGCGGCGAAGCGACAAAGTGATCTGGGAGGCGGCGAAGGGACTCGGCGCTTAGCTAGGCGGCGAGGCGGCGAAGAGATGCAGCGCTTTCTTAGGCGGCGAGGCGGCGAAGGTACGCAGCGGTGTGCGAGGCGGCGAAGGCACGCAGTGCTTTGCCAGGCGGCGAAGGCACGCGGCGCTTTGCTAGGCGGCGAACGCCCTCGTTGCTTTGCTAGGCGGCGAAGGAAGAAGGCGCTTTGCTAGGCGGCGATGGGAGGCGACGATTTGCTAGGCGGCGAGGCAGCGAAGGGACGAAGCAATTTGGGAGGAAGCGAACGCACACGGCGATTTGGTAGGCGGCGAGGGGGCGAAGGCACGCGCTGCCTTGCTAGGCGGCAAAGGGTCACAGCGGTGTGCTAGTCGGCGAGGCGCTGAAGGGACACGGCGCTTTGCTAGGCGGCGAGGCGGCGAAGGGACGAAGCGATTTGCTAGGCGGCGATTCGGTGCCTCGCAGAAGAACTAAGCACTGTGCACGTTGCCTGTCTCACAAACAAGCACACCGCTGCGTCTCTTCGCTGCCTCGCCAGCTAGCAAAGTGCTGCCTCGCTTCGCCTCCACGCCAAAAAGCAATCCGCCATGCAACCGCGCCACCTGCTGGACAAGCAAAGTGCTGCGTCTCTTCGCTGCCTCGCCCAACAACGAGCCACTGTGCACGTTGGCTGTCTCACAGACAAGCAGACTGATGAAGCTGTTCGCTGCCTCGCCAACAAGCAAAGCGCTCGATCTCGTCGCTGCCTCGCAAACTAAGCAACCCATGCGACCCTTTGCCGCCTGCCAAAGCACTGCGTCCCTCCGCCGCCTCGCCGCCTGCCAAAGCGCCGCGTCTGCTCGCCACCTCACCGCCTAGCACAGCGCTGCCTCCCTTTTCCCCCTCGCCGCCTCTCACACCGCTTCGTCCCCTCGCGCTCGCCGTCTACCAAAGCGCTGCGTCCCTCCCGCCCTCGCCGCCTGGCAAACGGCTGCGTCCTTCAGCGCGTTGGCGCCTCGCCGCATGGCAGCCTAGCAAAGCGCTGCGTGCCTTCGCTGCCTGGCAAAGCGCCGTGTCCCTTCGCCGCCTCGCCGCCTAGCAAAGCGCCGTGTCCCTTCAGCGCCTCGCCGACTAGCACAACGCCGTGACCCTTGGACGCCTAGCAAAGCAGCGCGTGCCTTCGCCGCCTAAGAAAGCGCTGCGTGCCTTTTCGCCCTCGCCGCCTAGCAAAGAGCCGTGTCCCTTCGCCGCCTCGCCGCCTCCCAAAGCGCTGCGTCCCTCCGCCGCCTCGCCGCCTGGCACACCGCTGCGTGCCTTCGCCGCCTGCCAAAGCACTGCGTGCCTTCGCCGCCTCGCTGCTTAGCAAACGCCCTAGTAGCGCCGAAGGGACACAGCGCTTTTGTAGGCGCCGAAGGCACGTGGCGCTTTGCTAAGGCACGAGGCAGCGAAGCCACCAAGCGATCTGGTAGTCGTCGACGGCATACGGCGCTTTGCTAGGTGGCGAGGCAGCGAAGGCACGCAGCGCTTTGCTCGGCGTCGAGGAGGCGAAGGCAGGCGGTGCTTTGCTAGGAGCCGAAGGAACACGGCGCTTTGCTTGGCACCCACACGACGCGGAGCTTTGCTAGGCGGCGAAGGCAGACGATGCTTTGCGAGGCAGCGAGGCGACGAAGGGAGGCAGCGCTTTGCTAGGCGGCGAAGCGACAAAGTGATCTGGGAGGCGGCGAAGGGACTCGGCGCTTAGCTAGGCGGCGAGGCGGCGAAGAGATGCAGCGCTTTCTTAGGCGGCGAGGCGGCGAAGGTACGCAGCGGTGTGCGAGGCGGCGAAGGCACGCAGTGCTTTGCCAGGCGGCGAAGGCACGCGGCGCTTTGCTAGGCGGCGAACGCCCTCGTTGCTTTGCTAGGCGGCGAAGGAAGAAGGCGCTTTGCTAGGCGGCGATGGGAGGCGACGATTTGCTAGGCGGCGAGGCAGCGAAGGGACGAAGCAATTTGGGAGGAAGCGAACGCACACGGCGATTTGGTAGGCGGCGAGGGGGCGAAGGCACGCGCTGCCTTGCTAGGCGGCAAAGGGTCACAGCGGTGTGCTAGTCGGCGAGGCGCTGAAGGGACACGGCGCTTTGCTAGGCGGCGAGGCGGCGAAGGGACGAAGCGATTTGCTAGGCGGCGATTCGGTGCCTCGCAGAAGAACTAAGCACTGTGCACGTTGGCTGTCTCACAGACAAGCAGACTGATGAAGCTGTTCGCTGCCTCGCCAACAAGCAAAGCGCTCGATCTCGTCGCTGCCTCGCAAACTAAGCAACCCATGCGACCCTTTGCCGCCTGCCAAAGCACTGCGTCCCTCCGCCGCCTCGCCGCCTGCCAAAGCGCCGCGTCTGCTCGCCACCTCACCGCCTAGCACAGCGCTGCCTCCCTTTTCCCCCTCGCCGCCTCTCACACCGCTTCGTCCCCTCGCGCTCGCCGTCTACCAAAGCGCTGCGTCCCTCCCGCCCTCGCCGCCTGGCAAACGGCTGCGTCCTTCAGCGCGTTGGCGCCTCGCCGCATGGCAGCCTAGCAAAGCGCTGCGTGCCTTCGCTGCCTGGCAAAGCGCCGTGTCCCTTCGCCGCCTCGCCGCCTAGCAAAGCGCCGTGTCCCTTCAGCGCCTCGCCGACTAGCACAACGCCGTGACCCTTGGACGCCTAGCAAAGCAGCGCGTGCCTTCGCCGCCTAAGAAAGCGCTGCGTGCCTTTTCGCCCTCGCCGCCTAGCAAAGAGCCGTGTCCCTTCGCCGCCTCGCCGCCTCCCAAAGCGCTGCGTCCCTCCGCCGCCTCGCCGCCTGGCACACCGCTGCGTGCCTTCGCCGCCTGCCAAAGCACTGCGTGCCTTCGCCGCCTCGCTGCTTAGCAAAGGCCCTAGTAGCGCCGAAGGGACACAGCGCTTTTGTAGGCGCCGAAGGCACGTGGCGCTTTGCTAAGGCACGAGGCAGCGAAGCCACCAAGCGATCTGGTAGTCGTCGACGGCATACGGCGCTTTGCTAGGTGGCGAGGCAGCGAAGGCACGCAGCGCTTTGCTCGGCGTCGAGGAGGCGAAGGCAGGCGGTGCTTTGCTAGGAGCCGAAGGAACACGGCGCTTTGCTTGGCGGCGAAGGAAAACGGCGCTTTGCTAGGCGGCGAGGAGGCGAAGCGATTTGGGAGGCGGCAAAGGGACGCGGCGCTTTGCTAGGCGGCGAGGGCGAAAAGGCACGCAGCGCTTTCTTAAGCAGCGAGGCGGCGAAGGCACGCGCTGCTTTGCTAGGCGGCGAGGGTCACAGCGGTGTGCTAGTCGGCGAGGCGCTGAAGGGACACGGCAATTTGCTAGGCGGCGAGGCGCCGAAGCCATTTGAGAGGCGGCGAGGGCGAAAAGGGACGCAGCGGTGTGCTAGGCGGCGGAGGCACGCAGCGCTTTGCTCGGCGCCGAGGAGTCGAAGGCAGGCGGTGCTTTGCTAGGAGCCGAAGGAACACGGCGCTTTGCTTGGCACCCACACGACGCGGAGCTTTGCTAGGCGGCGAAGGCAGACGATGCTTTGCGAGGCAGCGAGGCGACGAAGGGAGGCAGCGCTTTGCTAGGCGGCGAAGCGACAAAGTGATCTGGGAGGCGGCGAAGGGACTCGGCGCTTAGCTAGGCGGCGAGGCGGCGAAGAGATGCAGCGCTTTCTTAGGCGGCGAGGCGGCGAAGGTACGCAGCGGTGTGCGAGGCGGCGAAGGCACGCAGTGCTTTGCCAGGCGGCGAAGGCACGCGGCGCTTTGCTAGGCGGCGAACGCCCTCGTTGCTTTGCTAGGCGGCGAAGGAAGAAGGCGCTTTGCTAGGCGGCGATGGGAGGCGACGATTTGCTAGGCGGCGAGGCAGCGAAGGGACGAAGCAATTTGGGAGGAAGCGAACGCACACGGCGATTTGGTAGGCGGCGAGGGGGCGAAGGCACGCGCTGCCTTGCTAGGCGGCAAAGGGTCACAGCGGTGTGCTAGTCGGCGAGGCGCTGAAGGGACACGGCGCTTTGCTAGGCGGCGAGGCGGCGAAGGGACGAAGCGATTTGCTAGGCGGCGATTCGGTGCCTCGCAGAAGAACTAAGCACTGTGCACGTTGCCTGTCTCACAAACAAGCACACCGCTGCGTCTCTTCGCTGCCTCGCCAGCTAGCAAAGTGCTGCCTCGCTTCGCCTCCACGCCAAAAAGCAATCCGCCATGCAACCGCGCCACCTGCTGGACAAGCAAAGTGCTGCGTCTCTTCGCTGCCTCGCCCAACAACGAGCCACTGTGCACGTTGGCTGTCTCACAGACAAGCAGACTGATGAAGCTGTTCGCTGCCTCGCCAACAAGCAAAGCGCTCGATCTCGTCGCTGCCTCGCAAACTAAGCAACCCATGCGACCCTTTGCCGCCTGCCAAAGCACTGCGTCCCTCCGCCGCCTCGCCGCCTGCCAAAGCGCCGCGTCTGCTCGCCACCTCACCGCCTAGCACAGCGCTGCCTCCCTTTTCCCCCTCGCCGCCTCTCACACCGCTTCGTCCCCTCGCGCTCGCCGTCTACCAAAGCGCTGCGTCCCTCCCGCCCTCGCCGCCTGGCAAACGGCTGCGTCCTTCAGCGCGTTGGCGCCTCGCCGCATGGCAGCCTAGCAAAGCGCTGCGTGCCTTCGCTGCCTGGCAAAGCGCCGTGTCCCTTCGCCGCCTCGCCGCCTAGCAAAGCGCCGTGACCCTTGGACGCCTAGCAAAGCAGCGCGTGCCTTCGCCGCCTAAGAAAGCGCTGCGTGCCTTTTCGCCCTCGCCGCCTAGCAAAGAGCCGTGTCCCTTCGCCGCCTCGCCGCCTCCCAAAGCGCTGCGTCCCTCCGCCGCCTCGCCGCCTGGCACACCGCTGCGTGCCTTCGCCGCCTGCCAAAGCACTGCGTGCCTTCGCCGCCTCGCTGCTTAGCAAACGCCCTAGTAGCGCCGAAGGGACACAGCGCTTTTGTAGGCGCCGAAGGCACGTGGCGCTTTGCTAAGGCACGAGGCAGCGAAGCCACCAAGCGATCTGGTAGTCGTCGACGGCATACGGCGCTTTGCTAGGTGGCGAGGCAGCGAAGGCACGCAGCGCTTTGCTCGGCGTCGAGGAGGCGAAGGCAGGCGGTGCTTTGCTAGGAGCCGAAGGAACACGGCGCTTTGCTTGGCGGCGAAGGAAAACGGCGCTTTGCTAGGCGGCGAGGAGGCGAAGCGATTTGGGAGGCGGCAAAGGGACGCGGCGCTTTGCTAGGCGGCGAGGGCGAAAAGGCACGCAGCGCTTTCTTAAGCAGCGAGGCGGCGAAGGCACGCGCTGCTTTGCTAGGCGGCGAGGGTCACAGCGGTGTGCTAGTCGGCGAGGCGCTGAAGGGACACGGCAATTTGCTAGGCGGCGAGGCGCCGAAGCCATTTGAGAGGCGGCGAGGGCGAAAAGGGACGCAGCGGTGTGCTAGGCGGCGGAGGCACGCAGCGCTTTGCTCGGCGCCGAGGAGTCGAAGGCAGGCGGTGCTTTGCTAGGAGCCGAAGGAACACGGCGCTTTGCTTGGCACCCACACGACGCGGAGCTTTGCTAGGCGGCGAAGGCAGACGATGCTTTGCGAGGCAGCGAGGCGACGAAGGGAGGCAGCGCTTTGCTAGGCGGCGAAGCGACAAAGTGATCTGGGAGGCGGCGAAGGGACTCGGCGCTTAGCTAGGCGGCGAGGCGGCGAAGAGATGCAGCGCTTTCTTAGGCGGCGAGGCGGCGAAGGTACGCAGCGGTGTGCGAGGCGGCGAAGGCACGCAGTGCTTTGCCAGGCGGCGAAGGCACGCGGCGCTTTGCTAGGCGGCGAACGCCCTCGTTGCTTTGCTAGGCGGCGAAGGAAGAAGGCGCTTTGCTAGGCGGCGATGGGAGGCGACGATTTGCTAGGCGGCGAGGCAGCGAAGGGACGAAGCAATTTGGGAGGAAGCGAACGCACACGGCGATTTGGTAGGCGGCGAGGGGGCGAAGGCACGCGCTGCCTTGCTAGGCGGCAAAGGGTCACAGCGGTGTGCTAGTCGGCGAGGCGCTGAAGGGACACGGCGCTTTGCTAGGCGGCGAGGCGGCGAAGGGACGAAGCGATTTGCTAGGCGGCGATTCGGTGCCTCGCAGAAGAACTAAGCACTGTGCACGTTGCCTGTCTCACAAACAAGCACACCGCTGCGTCTCTTCGCTGCCTCGCCAGCTAGCAAAGTGCTGCCTCGCTTCGCCTCCACGCCAAAAAGCAATCCGCCATGCAACCGCGCCACGTGCTGGACAAGCAAAGTGCTGCGTCTCTTCGCTGCCTCGCCCAACAACGAGCCACTGTGCACGTTGGCTGTCTCACAGACAAGCAGACTGATGAAGCTGTTCGCTGCCTCGCCAACAAGCAAAGCGCTCGATCTCGTCGCTGCCTCGCAAACTAAGCAACCCATGCGACCCTTTGCCGCCTGCCAAAGCACTGCGTCCCTCCGCCGCCTCGCCGCCTGCCAAAGCGCCGCGTCTGCTCGCCACCTCACCGCCTAGCACAGCGCTGCCTCCCTTTTCCCCCTCGCCGCCTCTCACACCGCTTCGTCCCCTCGCGCTCGCCGTCTACCAAAGCGCTGCGTCCCTCCCGCCCTCGCCGCCTGGCAAACGGCTGCGTCCTTCAGC
Organism: Apteryx mantelli; assembly: GCF_036417845.1. Lineage (NCBI taxonomy): Eukaryota > Metazoa > Chordata > Aves > Apterygiformes > Apterygidae > Apteryx > Apteryx mantelli. The sequence goes on from NW_027118809.1 coordinate 706,417, forward strand.
GCGTTGGCGCCTCGCCGCATGGCAGCCTAGCAAAGCGCTGCGTGCCTTCGCTGCCTGGCAAAGCGCCGTGTCCCTTCGCCGCCTCGCCGCCTAGCAAAGCGCCGTGTCCCTTCAGCGCCTCGCCGACTAGCACAACGCCGTGACCCTTGGACGCCTAGCAAAGCAGCGCGTGCCTTCGCCGCCTAAGAAAGCGCTGCGTGCCTTTTCGCCCTCGCCGCCTAGCAAAGAGCCGTGTCCCTTCGCCGCCTCGCCGCCTCCCAAAGCGCTGCGTCCCTCCGCCGCCTCGCCGCCTGGCACACCGCTGCGTGCCTTCGCCGCCTGCCAAAGCACTGCGTGCCTTCGCCGCCTCGCTGCTTAGCAAACGCCCTAGTAGCGCCGAAGGGACACAGCGCTTTTGTAGGCGCCGAAGGCACGTGGCGCTTTGCTAAGGCACGAGGCAGCGAAGCCACCAAGCGATCTGGTAGTCGTCGACGGCATACGGCGCTTTGCTAGGTGGCGAGGCAGCGAAGGCACGCAGCGCTTTGCTCGGCGTCGAGGAGGCGAAGGCAGGCGGTGCTTTGCTAGGAGCCGAAGGAACACGGCGCTTTGCTTGGCACCCACACGACGCGGAGCTTTGCTAGGCGGCGAAGGCAGACGATGCTTTGCGAGGCAGCGAGGCGACGAAGGGAGGCAGCGCTTTGCTAGGCGGCGAAGCGACAAAGTGATCTGGGAGGCGGCGAAGGGACTCGGCGCTTAGCTAGGCGGCGAGGCGGCGAAGAGATGCAGCGCTTTCTTAGGCGGCGAGGCGGCGAAGGTACGCAGCGGTGTGCGAGGCGGCGAAGGCACGCAGTGCTTTGCCAGGCGGCGAAGGCACGCGGCGCTTTGCTAGGCGGCGAACGCCCTCGTTGCTTTGCTAGGCGGCGAAGGAAGAAGGCGCTTTGCTAGGCGGCGATGGGAGGCGACGATTTGCTAGGCGGCGAGGCAGCGAAGGGACGAAGCAATTTGGGAGGAAGCGAACGCACACGGCGATTTGGTAGGCGGCGAGGGGGCGAAGGCACGCGCTGCCTTGCTAGGCGGCAAAGGGTCACAGCGGTGTGCTAGTCGGCGAGGCGCTGAAGGGACACGGCGCTTTGCTAGGCGGCGAGGCGGCGAAGGGACGAAGCGATTTGCTAGGCGGCGATTCGGTGCCTCGCAGAAGAACTAAGCACTGTGCACGTTGCCTGTCTCACAAACAAGCACACCGCTGCGTCTCTTCGCTGCCTCGCCAGCTAGCAAAGTGCTGCCTCGCTTCGCCTCCACGCCAAAAAGCAATCCGCCATGCAACCGCGCCACCTGCTGGACAAGCAAAGTGCTGCGTCTCTTCGCTGCCTCGCCCAACAACGAGCCACTGTGCACGTTGGCTGTCTCACAGACAAGCAGACTGATGAAGCTGTTCGCTGCCTCGCCAACAAGCAAAGCGCTCGATCTCGTCGCTGCCTCGCAAACTAAGCAACCCATGCGACCCTTTGCCGCCTGCCAAAGCACTGCGTCCCTCCGCCGCCTCGCCGCCTGCCAAAGCGCCGCGTCTGCTCGCCACCTCACCGCCTAGCACAGCGCTGCCTCCCTTTTCCCCCTCGCCGCCTCTCACACCGCTTCGTCCCCTCGCGCTCGCCGTCTACCAAAGCGCTGCGTCCCTCCCGCCCTCGCCGCCTGGCAAACGGCTGCGTCCTTCAGCGCGTTGGCGCCTCGCCGCATGGCAGCCTAGCAAAGCGCTGCGTGCCTTCGCTGCCTGGCAAAGCGCCGTGTCCCTTCGCCGCCTCGCCGCCTAGCAAAGCGCCGTGACCCTTGGACGCCTAGCAAAGCAGCGCGTGCCTTCGCCGCCTAAGAAAGCGCTGCGTGCCTTTTCGCCCTCGCCGCCTAGCAAAGAGCCGTGTCCCTTCGCCGCCTCGCCGCCTCCCAAAGCGCTGCGTCCCTCCGCCGCCTCGCCGCCTGGCACACCGCTGCGTGCCTTCGCCGCCTGCCAAAGCACTGCGTGCCTTCGCCGCCTCGCTGCTTAGCAAAGGCCCTAGTAGCGCCGAAGGGACACAGCGCTTTTGTAGGCGCCGAAGGCACGTGGCGCTTTGCTAAGGCACGAGGCAGCGAAGCCACCAAGCGATCTGGTAGTCGTCGACGGCATACGGCGCTTTGCTAGGTGGCGAGGCAGCGAAGGCACGCAGCGCTTTGCTCGGCGTCGAGGAGGCGAAGGCAGGCGGTGCTTTGCTAGGAGCCGAAGGAACACGGCGCTTTGCTTGGCGGCGAAGGAAAACGGCGCTTTGCTAGGCGGCGAGGAGGCGAAGCGATTTGGGAGGCGGCAAAGGGACGCGGCGCTTTGCTAGGCGGCGAGGGCGAAAAGGCACGCAGCGCTTTCTTAAGCAGCGAGGCGGCGAAGGCACGCGCTGCTTTGCTAGGCGGCGAGGGTCACAGCGGTGTGCTAGTCGGCGAGGCGCTGAAGGGACACGGCAATTTGCTAGGCGGCGAGGCGCCGAAGCCATTTGAGAGGCGGCGAGGGCGAAAAGGGACGCAGCGGTGTGCTAGGCGGCGGAGGCACGCAGCGCTTTGCTCGGCGCCGAGGAGTCGAAGGCAGGCGGTGCTTTGCTAGGAGCCGAAGGAACACGGCGCTTTGCTTGGCACCCACACGACGCGGAGCTTTGCTAGGCGGCGAAGGCAGACGATGCTTTGCGAGGCAGCGAGGCGACGAAGGGAGGCAGCGCTTTGCTAGGCGGCGAAGCGACAAAGTGATCTGGGAGGCGGCGAAGGGACTCGGCGCTTAGCTAGGCGGCGAGGCGGCGAAGAGATGCAGCGCTTTCTTAGGCGGCGAGGCGGCGAAGGTACGCAGCGGTGTGCGAGGCGGCGAAGGCACGCAGTGCTTTGCCAGGCGGCGAAGGCACGCGGCGCTTTGCTAGGCGGCGAACGCCCTCGTTGCTTTGCTAGGCGGCGAAGGAAGAAGGCGCTTTGCTAGGCGGCGATGGGAGGCGACGATTTGCTAGGCGGCGAGGCAGCGAAGGGACGAAGCAATTTGGGAGGAAGCGAACGCACACGGCGATTTGGTAGGCGGCGAGGGGGCGAAGGCACGCGCTGCCTTGCTAGGCGGCAAAGGGTCACAGCGGTGTGCTAGTCGGCGAGGCGCTGAAGGGACACGGCGCTTTGCTAGGCGGCGAGGCGGCGAAGGGACGAAGCGATTTGCTAGGCGGCGATTCGGTGCCTCGCAGAAGAACTAAGCACTGTGCACGTTGCCTGTCTCACAAACAAGCACACCGCTGCGTCTCTTCGCTGCCTCGCCAGCTAGCAAAGTGCTGCCTCGCTTCGCCTCCACGCCAAAAAGCAATCCGCCATGCAACCGCGCCACGTGCTGGACAAGCAAAGTGCTGCGTCTCTTCGCTGCCTCGCCCAACAACGAGCCACTGTGCACGTTGGCTGTCTCACAGACAAGCAGACTGATGAAGCTGTTCGCTGCCTCGCCAACAAGCAAAGCGCTCGATCTCGTCGCTGCCTCGCAAACTAAGCAACCCATGCGACCCTTTGCCGCCTGCCAAAGCACTGCGTCCCTCCGCCGCCTCGCCGCCTGCCAAAGCGCCGCGTCTGCTCGCCACCTCACCGCCTAGCACAGCGCTGCCTCCCTTTTCCCCCTCGCCGCCTCTCACACCGCTTCGTCCCCTCGCGCTCGCCGTCTACCAAAGCGCTGCGTCCCTCCCGCCCTCGCCGCCTGGCAAACGGCTGCGTCCTTCAGCGCGTTGGCGCCTCGCCGCATGGCAGCCTAGCAAAGCGCTGCGTGCCTTCGCTGCCTGGCAAAGCGCCGTGTCCCTTCGCCGCCTCGCCGCCTAGCAAAGCGCCGTGTCCCTTCAGCGCCTCGCCGACTAGCACAACGCCGTGACCCTTGGACGCCTAGCAAAGCAGCGCGTGCCTTCGCCGCCTAAGAAAGCGCTGCGTGCCTTTTCGCCCTCGCCGCCTAGCAAAGAGCCGTGTCCCTTCGCCGCCTCGCCGCCTCCCAAAGCGCTGCGTCCCTCCGCCGCCTCGCCGCCTGGCACACCGCTGCGTGCCTTCGCCGCCTGCCAAAGCACTGCGTGCCTTCGCCGCCTCGCTGCTTAGCAAACGCCCTAGTAGCGCCGAAGGGACACAGCGCTTTTGTAGGCGCCGAAGGCACGTGGCGCTTTGCTAAGGCACGAGGCAGCGAAGCCACCAAGCGATCTGGTAGTCGTCGACGGCATACGGCGCTTTGCTAGGTGGCGAGGCAGCGAAGGCACGCAGCGCTTTGCTCGGCGTCGAGGAGGCGAAGGCAGGCGGTGCTTTGCTAGGAGCCGAAGGAACACGGCGCTTTGCTTGGCACCCACACGACGCGGAGCTTTGCTAGGCGGCGAAGGCAGACGATGCTTTGCGAGGCAGCGAGGCGACGAAGGGAGGCAGCGCTTTGCTAGGCGGCGAAGCGACAAAGTGATCTGGGAGGCGGCGAAGGGACTCGGCGCTTAGCTAGGCGGCGAGGCGGCGAAGAGATGCAGCGCTTTCTTAGGCGGCGAGGCGGCGAAGGTACGCAGCGGTGTGCGAGGCGGCGAAGGCACGCAGTGCTTTGCCAGGCGGCGAAGGCACGCGGCGCTTTGCTAGGCGGCGAACGCCCTCGTTGCTTTGCTAGACGGCGAAGGAAGAAGGCGCTTTGCTAGGCGGCGATGGGAGGCGACGATTTGCTAGGCGGCGAGGCAGCGAAGGGACGAAGCAATTTGGGAGGAAGCGAACGCACACGGCGATTTGGTAGGCGGCGAGGGGGCGAAGGCACGCGCTGCCTTGCTAGGCGGCAAAGGGTCACAGCGGTGTGCTAGTCGGCGAGGCGCTGAAGGGACACGGCGCTTTGCTAGGCGGCGAGGCGGCGAAGGGACGAAGCGATTTGCTAGGCGGCGATTCGGTGCCTCGCAGAAGAACTAAGCACTGTGCACGTTGGCTGTCTCACAGACAAGCAGACTGATGAAGCTGTTCGCTGCCTCGCCAACAAGCAAAGCGCTCGATCTCGTCGCTGCCTCGCAAACTAAGCAACCCATGCGACCCTTTGCCGCCTGCCAAAGCACTGCGTCCCTCCGCCGCCTCGCCGCCTGCCAAAGCGCCGCGTCTGCTCGCCACCTCACCGCCTAGCACAGCGCTGCCTCCCTTTTCCCCCTCGCCGCCTCTCACACCGCTTCGTCCCCTCGCGCTCGCCGTCTACCAAAGCGCTGCGTCCCTCCCGCCCTCGCCGCCTGGCAAACGGCTGCGTCCTTCAGCGCGTTGGCGCCTCGCCGCATGGCAGCCTAGCAAAGCGCTGCGTGCCTTCGCTGCCTGGCAAAGCGCCGTGTCCCTTCGCCGCCTCGCCGCCTAGCAAAGCGCCGTGTCCCTTCAGCGCCTCGCCGACTAGCACAACGCCGTGACCCTTGGAGGCCTAGCAAAGCAGCGCGTGCCTTCGCCGCCTAAGAAAGCGCTGCGTGCCTTTTCGCCCTCGCCGCCTAGCAAAGAGCCGTGTCCCTTCGCCGCCTCGCCGCCTCCCAAAGCGCTGCGTCCCTCCGCCGCCTCGCCGCCTGGCACACCGCTGCGTGCCTTCGCCGCCTGCCAAAGCACTGCGTGCCTTCGCCGCCTCGCTGCTTAGCAAAGGCCCTAGTAGCGCCGAAGGGACACAGCGCTTTTGTAGGCGCCGAAGGCACGTGGCGCTTTGCTAAGGCACGAGGCAGCGAAGCCACCAAGCGATCTGGTAGTCGTCGACGGCATACGGCGCTTTGCTAGGTGGCGAGGCAGCGAAGGCACGCAGCGCTTTGCTCGGCGTCGAGGAGGCGAAGGCAGGCGGTGCTTTGCTAGGAGCCGAAGGAACACGGCGCTTTGCTTGGCGGCGAAGGAAAACGGCGCTTTGCTAGGCGGCGAGGAGGCGAAGCGATTTGGGAGGCGGCAAAGGGACGCGGCGCTTTGCTAGGCGGCGAGGGCGAAAAGGCACGCAGCGCTTTCTTAAGCAGCGAGGCGGCGAAGGCACGCGCTGCTTTGCTAGGCGGCGAGGGTCACAGCGGTGTGCTAGTCGGCGAGGCGCTGAAGGGACACGGCAATTTGCTAGGCGGCGAGGCGCCGAAGCCATTTGAGAGGCGGCGAGGGCGAAAAGGGACGCAGCGGTGTGCTAGGCGGCGGAGGCACGCAGCGCTTTGCTCGGCGCCGAGGAGTCGAAGGCAGGCGGTGCTCTGCTAGGAGCCGAAGGAACACGGCGCTTTGCTTGGCACCCACACGACGCGGAGCTTTGCTAGGCGGCGAAGGCAGACGATGCTTTGCGAGGCAGCGAGGCGACGAAGGGAGGCAGCGCTTTGCTAGGCGGCGAAGCGACAAAGTGATCTGGGAGGCGGCGAAGGGACTCGGCGCTTAGCTAGGCGGCGAGGCGGCGAAGAGATGCAGCGCTTTCTTAGGCGGCGAGGCGGCGAAGGTACGCAGCGGTGTGCGAGGCGGCGAAGGCACGCAGTGCTTTGCCAGGCGGCGAAGGCACGCGGCGCTTTGCTAGGCGGCGAACGCCCTCGTTGCTTTGCTAGGCGGCGAAGGAAGAAGGCGCTTTGCTAGGCGGCGATGGGAGGCGACGATTTGCTAGGCGGCGAGGCAGCGAAGGGACGAAGCAATTTGGGAGGAAGCGAACGCACACGGCGATTTGGTAGGCGGCGAGGGGGCGAAGGCACGCGCTGCCTTGCTAGGCGGCAAAGGGTCACAGCGGTGTGCTAGTCGGCGAGGCGCTGAAGGGACACGGCGCTTTGCTAGGCGGCGAGGCGGCGAAGGGACGAAGCGATTTGCTAGGCGGCGATTCGGTGCCTCGCAGAAGAACTAAGCACTGTGCACGTTGGCTGTCTCACAGACAAGCAGACTGATGAAGCTGTTCGCTGCCTCGCCAACAAGCAAAGCGCTCGATCTCGTCGCTGCCTCGCAAACTAAGCAACCCATGCGACCCTTTGCCGCCTGCCAAAGCACTGCGTCCCTCCGCCGCCTCGCCGCCTGCCAAAGCGCCGCGTCTGCTCGCCACCTCACCGCCTAGCACAGCGCTGCCTCCCTTTTCCCCCTCGCCGCCTCTCACACCGCTTCGTCCCCTCGCGCTCGCCGTCTACCAAAGCGCTGCGTCCCTCCCGCCCTCGCCGCCTGGCAAACGGCTGCGTCCTTCAGCGCGTTGGCGCCTCGCCGCATGGCAGCCTAGCAAAGCGCTGCGTGCCTTCGCTGCCTGGCAAAGCGCCGTGTCCCTTCGCCGCCTCGCCGCCTAGCAAAGCGCCGTGTCCCTTCAGCGCCTCGCCGACTAGCACAACGCCGTGACCCTTGGAGGCCTAGCAAAGCAGCGCGTGCCTTCGCCGCCTAAGAAAGCGCTGCGTGCCTTTTCGCCCTCGCCGCCTAGCAAAGAGCCGTGTCCCTTCGCCGCCTCGCCGCCTCCCAAAGCGCTGCGTCCCTCCGCCGCCTCGCCGCCTGGCACACCGCTGCGTGCCTTCGCCGCCTGCCAAAGCACTGCGTGCCTTCGCCGCCTCGCTGCTTAGCAAAGGCCCTAGTAGCGCCGAAGGGACACAGCGCTTTTGTAGGCGCCGAAGGCACGTGGCGCTTTGCTAAGGCACGAGGCAGCGAAGCCACCAAGCGATCTGGTAGTCGTCGACGGCATACGGCGCTTTGCTAGGTGGCGAGGCAGCGAAGGCACGCAGCGCTTTGCTCGGCGTCGAGGAGGCGAAGGCAGGCGGTGCTTTGCTAGGAGCCGAAGGAACACGGCGCTTTGCTTGGCGGCGAAGGAAAACGGCGCTTTGCTAGGCGGCGAGGAGGCGAAGCGATTTGGGAGGCGGCAAAGGGACGCGGCGCTTTGCTAGGCGGCGAGGGCGAAAAGGCACGCAGCGCTTTCTTAAGCAGCGAGGCGGCGAAGGCACGCGCTGCTTTGCTAGGCGGCGAGGGTCACAGCGGTGTGCTAGTCGGCGAGGCGCTGAAGGGACACGGCAATTTGCTAGGCGGCGAGGCGCCGAAGCCATTTGAGAGGCGGCGAGGGCGAAAAGGGACGCAGCGGTGTGCTAGGCGGCGGAGGCACGCAGCGCTTTGCTCGGCGCCGAGGAGTCGAAGGCAGGCGGTGCTCTGCTAGGAGCCGAAGGAACACGGCGCTTTGCTTGGCACCCACACGACGCGGAGCTTTGCTAGGCGGCGAAGGCAGACGATGCTTTGCGAGGCAGCGAGGCGACGAAGGGAGGCAGCGCTTTGCTAGGCGGCGAAGCGACAAAGTGATCTGGGAGGCGGCGAAGGGACTCGGCGCTTAGCTAGGCGGCGAGGCGGCGAAGAGATGCAGCGCTTTCTTAGGCGGCGAGGCGGCGAAGGTACGCAGCGGTGTGCGAGGCGGCGAAGGCACGCAGTGCTTTGCCAGGCGGCGAAGGCACGCGGCGCTTTGCTAGGCGGCGAACGCCCTCGTTGCTTTGCTAGGCGGCGAAGGAAGAAGGCGCTTTGCTAGGCGGCGATGGGAGGCGACGATTTGCTAGGCGGCGAGGCAGCGAAGGGACGAAGCAATTTGGGAGGAAGCGAACGCACACGGCGATTTGGTAGGCGGCGAGGGGGCGAAGGCACGCGCTGCCTTGCTAGGCGGCAAAGGGTCACAGCGGTGTGCTAGTCGGCGAGGCGCTGAAGGGACACGGCGCTTTGCTAGGCGGCGAGGCGGCGAAGGGACGAAGCGATTTGCTAGGCGGCGATTCGGTGCCTCGCAGAAGAACTAAGCACTGTGCACGTTGCCTGTCTCACAAACAAGCACACCGCTGCGTCTCTTCGCTGCCTCGCCAGCTAGCAAAGTGCTGCCTCGCTTCGCCTCCACGCCAAAAAGCAATCCGCCATGCAACCGCGCCACGTGCTGGACAAGCAAAGTGCTGCGTCTCTTCGCTGCCTCGCCCAACAACGAGCCACTGTGCACGTTGGCTGTCTCACAGACAAGCAGACTGATGAAGCTGTTCGCTGCCTCGCCAACAAGCAAAGCGCTCGATCTCGTCGCTGCCTCGCAAACTAAGCAACCCATGCGACCCTTTGCCGCCTGCCAAAGCACTGCGTCCCTCCGCCGCCTCGCCGCCTGCCAAAGCGCCGCGTCTGCTCGCCACCTCACCGCCTAGCACAGCGCTGCCTCCCTTTTCCCCCTCGCCGCCTCTCACACCGCTTCGTCCCCTCGCGCTCGCCGTCTACCAAAGCGCTGCGTCCCTCCCGCCCTCGCCGCCTGGCAAACGGCTGCGTCCTTCAGCGCGTTGGCGCCTCGCCGCATGGCAGCCTAGCAAAGCGCTGCGTGCCTTCGCTGCCTGGCAAAGCGCCGTGTCCCTTCGCCGCCTCGCCGCCTAGCAAAGCGCCGTGTCCCTTCAGCGCCTCGCCGACTAGCACAACGCCGTGACCCTTGGACGCCTAGCAAAGCAGCGCGTGCCTTCGCCGCCTAAGAAAGCGCTGCGTGCCTTTTCGCCCTCGCCGCCTAGCAAAGAGCCGTGTCCCTTCGCCGCCTCGCCGCCTCCCAAAGCGCTGCGTCCCTCCGCCGCCTCGCCGCCTGGCACACCGCTGCGTGCCTTCGCCGCCTGCCAAAGCACTGCGTGCCTTCGCCGCCTCGCTGCTTAGCAAACGCCCTAGTAGCGCCGAAGGGACACAGCGCTTTTGTAGGCGCCGAAGGCACGTGGCGCTTTGCTAAGGCACGAGGCAGCGAAGCCACCAAGCGATCTGGTAGTCGTCGACGGCATACGGCGCTTTGCTAGGTGGCGAGGCAGCGAAGGCACGCAGCGCTTTGCTCGGCGTCGAGGAGTCGAAGGCAGGCGGTGCTTTGCTAGGAGCCGAAGGAACACGGCGCTTTGCTTGGCGGCGAAGGAAAACGGCGCTTTGCTAGGCGGCGAGGAGGCGAAGCGATTTGGGAGGCGGCAAAGGGACGCGGCGCTTTGCTAGGCGGCGAGGGCGAAAAGGCACGCAGCGCTTTCTTAAGCAGCGAGGCGGCGAAGGCACGCGCTGCTTTGCTAGGCGGCGAGGGTCACAGCGGTGTGCTAGTCGGCGAGGCGCTGAAGGGACACGGCAATTTGCTAGGCGGCGAGGCGCCGAAGCCATTTGAGAGGCGGCGAGGGCGAAAAGGGACGCAGCGGTGTGCTAGGCGGCGGAGGCACGCAGCGCTTTGCTCGGCGCCGAGGAGTCGAAGGCAGGCGGTGCTTTGCTAGGAGCCGAAGGAACACGGCACTTTGCTTGGCACCCACACGACGCGGAGCTTTGCTAGGCGGCGAAGCGACAAAGTGATCTGGGAGGCGGCGAAGGGACTCGGCGCTTAGCTAGGCGGCGAGGCGGCGAAGAGATGCAGCGCTTTCTTAGGCGGCGAGGCGGCGAAGGTACGCAGCGGTGTGCGAGGCGGCGAAGGCACGCAGTGCTTTGCCAGGCGGCGAAGGCACGCGGCGCTTTGCTAGGCGGCGAACGCCCTCGTTGCTTTGCTAGGCGGCGAAGGAAGAAGGCGCTTTGCTAGGCGGCGATGGGAGGCGACGATTTGCTAGGCGGCGAGGCAGCGAAGGGACGAAGCAATTTGGGAGGAAGCGAACGCACACGGCGATTTGGTAGGCGGCGAGGGGGCGAAGGCACGCGCTGCCTTGCTAGGCGGCAAAGGGTCACAGCGGTGTGCTAGTCGGCGAGGCGCTGAAGGGACACGGCGCTTTGCTAGGCGGCGAGGCGGCGAAGGGACGAAGCGATTTGCTAGGCGGCGATTCGGTGCCTCGCAGAAGAACTAAGCACTGTGCACGTTGGCTGTCTCACAGACAAGCAGACTGATGAAGCTGTTCGCTGCCTCGCCAACAAGCAAAGCGCTCGATCTCGTCGCTGCCTCGCAAACTAAGCAACCCATGCGACCCTTTGCCGCCTGCCAAAGCACTGCGTCCCTCCGCCGCCTCGCCGCCTGCCAAAGCGCCGCGTCTGCTCGCCACCTCACCGCCTAGCACAGCGCTGCCTCCCTTTTCCCCCTCGCCGCCTCTCACACCGCTTCGTCCCCTCGCGCTCGCCGTCTACCAAAGCGCTGCGTCCCTCCCGCCCTCGCCGCCTGGCAAACGGCTGCGTCCTTCAGCGCGTTGGCGCCTCGCCGCATGGCAGCCTAGCAAAGCGCTGCGTGCCTTCGCTGCCTGGCAAAGCGCCGTGTCCCTTCGCCGCCTCGCCGCCTAGCAAAGCGCCGTGTCCCTTCAGCGCCTCGCCGACTAGCACAACGCCGTGACCCTTGGACGCCTAGCAAAGCAGCGCGTGCCTTCGCCGCCTAAGAAAGCGCTGCGTGCCTTTTCGCCCTCGCCGCCTAGCAAAGAGCCGTGTCCCTTCGCCGCCTCGCCGCCTCCCAAAGCGCTGCGTCCCTCCGCCGCCTCGCCGCCTGGCACACCGCTGCGTGCCTTCGCCGCCTGCCAAAGCACTGCGTGCCTTCGCCGCCTCGCTGCTTAGCAAACGCCCTAGTAGCGCCGAAGGGACACAGCGCTTTTGTAGGCGCCGAAGGCACGTGGCGCTTTGCTAAGGCACGAGGCAGCGAAGCCACCAAGCGATCTGGTAGTCGTCGACGGCATACGGCGCTTTGCTAGGTGGCGAGGCAGCGAAGGCACGCAGCGCTTTGCTCGGCGTCGAGGAGTCGAAGGCAGGCGGTGCTTTGCTAGGAGCCGAAGGAACACGGCGCTTTGCTTGGCACCCACACGACGCGGAGCTTTGCTAGGCGGCGAAGGCAGACGATGCTTTGCGAGGCAGCGAGCCGACGAAGGGAGGCAGCGCTTTGCTAGGCGGCGAAGCGACAAAGTGATCTGGGAGGCGGCGAAGGGACTCGGCGCTTAGCTAGGCGGCGAGGCGGCGAAGAGATGCAGCGCTTTCTTAGGCGGCGAGGCGGCGAAGGTACGCAGCGGTGTGCGAGGCGGCGAAGGCACGCAGTGCTTTGCCAGGCGGCGAAGGCACGCGGCGCTTTGCTAGGCGGCGAACGCCCTCGTTGCTTTGCTAGGCGGCGAAGGAAGAAGGCGCTTTGCTAGGCGGCGATGGGAGGCGACGATTTGCTAGGCGGCGAGGCAGCGAAGGGACGAAGCAATTTGGGAGGAAGCGAACGCACACGGCGATTTGGTAGGCGGCGAGGGGGCGAAGGCACGCGCTGCCTTGCTAGGCGGCAAAGGGTCACAGCGGTGTGCTAGTCGGCGAGGCGCTGAAGGGACACGGCGCTTTGCTAGGCGGCGAGGCGGCGAAGGGACGAAGCGATTTGCTAGGCGGCGATTCGGTGCCTCGCAGAAGAACTAAGCACTGTGCACGTTGCCTGTCTCACAAACAAGCACACCGCTGCGTCTCTTCGCTGCCTCGCCAGCTAGCAAAGTGCTGCCTCGCTTCGCCTCCACGCCAAAAAGCAATCCGCCATGCAACCGCGCCACGTGCTGGACAAGCAAAGTGCTGCGTCTCTTCGCTGCCTCGCCCAACAACGAGCCACTGTGCACGTTGGCTGTCTCACAGACAAGCAGACTGATGAAGCTGTTCGCTGCCTCGCCAACAAGCAAAGCGCTCGATCTCGTCGCTGCCTCGCAAACTAAGCAACCCATGCGACCCTTTGCCGCCTGCCAAAGCACTGCGTCCCTCCGCCGCCTCGCCGCCTGCCAAAGCGCCGCGTCTGCTCGCCACCTCACCGCCTAGCACAGCGCTGCCTCCCTTTTCCCCCTCGCCGCCTCTCACACCGCTTCGTCCCCTCGCGCTCGCCGTCTACCAAAGCGCTGCGTCCCTCCCGCCCTCGCCGCCTGGCAAACGGCTGCGTCCTTCAGCGCGTTGGCGCCTCGCCGCATGGCAGCCTAGCAAAGCGCTGCGTGCCTTCGCTGCCTGGCAAAGCGCCGTGTCCCTTCGCCGCCTCGCCGCCTAGCAAAGCGCCGTGTCCCTTCAGCGCCTCGCCGACTAGCACAACGCCGTGACCCTTGGACGCCTAGCAAAGCAGCGCGTGCCTTCGCCGCCTAAGAAAGCGCTGCGTGCCTTTTCGCCCTCGCCGCCTAGCAAAGAGCCGTGTCCCTTCGCCGCCTCGCCGCCTCCCAAAGCGCTGCGTCCCTCCGCCGCCTCGCTGCCTGGCACACCGCTGCGTGCCTTCGCCGCCTGCCAAAGCACTGCGTGCCTTCGCCGCCTCGCTGCTTAGCAAACGCCCTAGTAGCGCCGAAGGGACACAGCGCTTTTGTAGGCGCCGAAGGCACGTGGCGCTTTGCTAAGGCACGAGGCAGCGAAGCCACCAAGCGATCTGGTAGTCGTCGACGGCATACGGCGCTTTGCTAGGTGGCGAGGCAGCGAAGGCACGCAGCGCTTTGCTCGGCGTCGAGGAGGCGAAGGCAGGCGGTGCTTTGCTAGGAGCCGAAGGAACACGGCGCTTTGCTTGGCGGCGAAGGAAAACGGCGCTTTGCTAGGCGGCGAGGAGGCGAAGCGATTTGGGAGGCGGCAAAGGGACGCGGCGCTTTGCTAGGCGGCGAGGGCGAAAAGGCACGCAGCGCTTTCTTAAGCAGCGAGGCGGCGAAGGCACGCGCTGCTTTGCTAGGCGGCGAGGGTCACAGCGGTGTGCTAGTCGGCGAGGCGCTGAAGGGACACGGCAATTTGCTAGGCGGCGAGGCGCCGAAGCCATTTGAGAGGCGGCGAGGGCGAAAAGGGACGCAGCGGTGTGCTAGGCGGCGGAGGCACGCAGCGCTTTGCTCGGCGCCGAGGAGTCGAAGGCAGGCGGTGCTTTGCTAGGAGCCGAAGGAACACGGCACTTTGCTTGGCACCCACACGACGCGGAGCTTTGCTAGGCGGCGAAGCGACAAAGTGATCTGGGAGGCGGCGAAGGGACTCGGCGCTTAGCTAGGCGGCGAGGCGGCGAAGAGATGCAGCGCTTTCTTAGGCGGCGAGGCGGCGAAGGTACGCAGCGGTGTGCGAGGCGGCGAAGGCACGCAGTGCTTTGCCAGGCGGCGAAGGCACGCGGCGCTTTGCTAGGCGGCGAACGCCCTCGTTGCTTTGCTAGGCGGCGAAGGAAGAAGGCGCTTTGCTAGGCGGCGATGGGAGGCGACGATTTGCTAGGCGGCGAGGCAGCGAAGGGACGAAGCAATTTGGGAGGAAGCGAACGCACACGGCGATTTGGTAGGCGGCGAGGGGGCGAAGGCACGCGCTGCCTTGCTAGGCGGCAAAGGGTCACAGCGGTGTGCTAGTCGGCGAGGCGCTGAAGGGACACGGCGCTTTGCTAGGCGGCGAGGCGGCGAAGGGACGAAGCGATTTGCTAGGCGGCGATTCGGTGCCTCGCAGAAGAACTAAGCACTGTGCACGTTGGCTGTCTCACAGACAAGCAGACTGATGAAGCTGTTCGCTGCCTCGCCAACAAGCAAAGCGCTCGATCTCGTCGCTGCCTCGCAAACTAAGCAACCCATGCGACCCTTTGCCGCCTGCCAAAGCACTGCGTCCCTCCGCCGCCTCGCCGCCTGCCAAAGCGCCGCGTCTGCTCGCCACCTCACCGCCTAGCACAGCGCTGCCTCCCTTTTCCCCCTCGCCGCCTCTCACACCGCTTCGTCCCCTCGCGCTCGCCGTCTACCAAAGCGCTGCGTCCCTCCCGCCCTCGCCGCCTGGCAAACGGCTGCGTCCTTCAGCGCGTTGGCGCCTCGCCGCATGGCAGCCTAGCAAAGCGCTGCGTGCCTTCGCTGCCTGGCAAAGCGCCGTGTCCCTTCGCCGCCTCGCCGCCTAGCAAAGCGCCGTGTCCCTTCAGCGCCTCGCCGACTAGCACAACGCCGTGACCCTTGGACGCCTAGCAAAGCAGCGCGTGCCTTCGCCGCCTAAGAAAGCGCTGCGTGCCTTTTCGCCCTCGCCGCCTAGCAAAGAGCCGTGTCCCTTCGCCGCCTCGCCGCCTCCCAAAGCGCTGCGTCCCTCCGCCGCCTCGCCGCCTGGCACACCGCTGCGTGCCTTCGCCGCCTGCCAAAGCACTGCGTGCCTTCGCCGCCTCGCTGCTTAGCAAACGCCCTAGTAGCGCCGAAGGGACACAGCGCTTTTGTAGGCGCCGAAGGCACGTGGCGCTTTGCTAAGGCACGAGGCAGCGAAGCCACCAAGCGATCTGGTAGTCGTCGACGGCATACGGCGCTTTGCTAGGTGGCGAGGCAGCGAAGGCACGCAGCGCTTTGCTCGGCGTCGAGGAGGCGAAGGCAGGCGGTGCTTTGCTAGGAGCCGAAGGAACACGGCGCTTTGCTTGGCGGCGAAGGAAAACGGCGCTTTGCTAGGCGGCGAGGAGGCGAAGCGATTTGGGAGGCGGCAAAGGGACGCGGCGCTTTGCTAGGCGGCGAGGGCGAAAAGGCACGCAGCGCTTTCTTAAGCAGCGAGGCGGCGAAGGCACGCGCTGCTTTGCTAGGCGGCGAGGGTCACAGCGGTGTGCTAGTCGGCGAGGCGCTGAAGGGACACGGCAATTTGCTAGGCGGCGAGGCGCCGAAGCCATTTGAGAGGCGGCGAGGGCGAAAAGGGACGCAGCGGTGTGCTAGGCGGCGGAGGCACGCAGCGCTTTGCTCGGCGCCGAGGAGTCGAAGGCAGGCGGTGCTTTGCTAGGAGCCGAAGGAACACGGCACTTTGCTTGGCACCCACACGACGCGGAGCTTTGCTAGGCGGCGAAGCGACAAAGTGATCTGGGAGGCGGCGAAGGGACTCGGCGCTTAGCTAGGCGGCGAGGCGGCGAAGAGATGCAGCGCTTTCTTAGGCGGCGAGGCGGCGAAGGTACGCAGCGGTGTGCGAGGCGGCGAAGGCACGCAGTGCTTTGCCAGGCGGCGAAGGCACGCGGCGCTTTGCTAGGCGGCGAACGCCCTCGTTGCTTTGCTAGGCGGCGAAGGAAGAAGGCGCTTTGCTAGGCGGCGATGGGAGGCGACGATTTGCTAGGCGGCGAGGCAGCGAAGGGACGAAGCAATTTGGGAGGAAGCGAACGCACACGGCGATTTGGTAGGCGGCGAGGGGGCGAAGGCACGCGCTGCCTTGCTAGGCGGCAAAGGGTCACAGCGGTGTGCTAGTCGGCGAGGCGCTGAAGGGACACGGCGCTTTGCTAGGCGGCGAGGCGGCGAAGGGACGAAGCGATTTGCTAGGCGGCGATTCGGTGCCTCGCAGAAGAACTAAGCACTGTGCACGTTGGCTGTCTCACAGACAAGCAGACTGATGAAGCTGTTCGCTGCCTCGCCAACAAGCAAAGCGCTCGATCTCGTCGCTGCCTCGCAAACTAAGCAACCCATGCGACCCTTTGCCGCCTGCCAAAGCACTGCGTCCCTCCGCCGCCTCGCCGCCTGCCAAAGCGCCGCGTCTGCTCGCCACCTCACCGCCTAGCACAGCGCTGCCTCCCTTTTCCCCCTCGCCGCCTCTCACACCGCTTCGTCCCCTCGCGCTCGCCGTCTACCAAAGCGCTGCGTCCCTCCCGCCCTCGCCGCCTGGCAAACGGCTGCGTCCTTCAGCGCGTTGGCGCCTCGCCGCATGGCAGCCTAGCAAAGCGCTGCGTGCCTTCGCTGCCTGGCAAAGCGCCGTGTCCCTTCGCCGCCTCGCCGCCTAGCAAAGCGCCGTGTCCCTTCAGCGCCTCGCCGACTAGCACAACGCCGTGACCCTTGGACGCCTAGCAAAGCAGCGCGTGCCTTCGCCGCCTAAGAAAGCGCTGCGTGCCTTTTCGCCCTCGCCGCCTAGCAAAGAGCCGTGTCCCTTCGCCGCCTCGCCGCCTCCCAAAGCGCTGCGTCCCTCCGCCGCCTCGCCGCCTGGCACACCGCTGCGTGCCTTCGCCGCCTCCCAAAGCGCTGCGTCCCTCCCCCGCCTCGCCGCCTGGCACACCGCTGCGTGCCTTCGCCGCCTGCCAAAGCACTGCGTGCCTTCGCCGCCTCGCTGCTTAGCAAACGCCCTAGTAGCGCCGAAGGGACACAGCGCTTTTGTAGGCGCCGAAGGCACGTGGCGCTTTGCTAAGGCACGAGGCAGCGAAGCCACCAAGCGATCTGGTAGTCGTCGACGGCATACGGCGCTTTGCTAGGTGGCGAGGCAGCGAAGGCACGCAGCGCTTTGCTCGGCGTCGAGGAGGCAAAGGCAGGCGGTGCTTTGCTAGGAGCCGAAGGAACACGGCGCTTTGCTTGGCACCCACACGACGCGGAGCTTTGCTAGGCGGCGAAGGCAGACGATGCTTTGCGAGGCAGCGAGGCGACGAAGGGAGGCAGCGCTTTGCTAGGCGGCGAAGCGACAAAGTGATCTGGGAGGCGGCGAAGGGACTCGGCGCTTAGCTAGGCGGCGAGGCGGCGAAGAGATGCAGCGCTTTCTTAGGCGGCGAGGCGGCGAAGGTACGCAGCGGTGTGCGAGGCGGCGAAGGCACGCAGTGCTTTGCCAGGCGGCGAAGGCACGCGGCGCTTTGCTAGGCGGCGAACGCCCTCGTTGCTTTGCTAGGCGGCGAAGGAAGAAGGCGCTTTGCTAGGCGGCGATGGGAGGCGACGATTTGCTAGGCGGCGAGGCAGCGAAGGGACGAAGCAATTTGGGAGGAAGCGAACGCACACGGCGATTTGGTAGGCGGCGAGGGGGCGAAGGCACGCGCTGCCTTGCTAGGCGGCAAAGGGTCACAGCGGTGTGCTAGTCGGCGAGGCGCTGAAGGGACACGGCGCTTTGCTAGGCGGCGAGGCGGCGAAGGGACGAAGCGATTTGCTAGGCGGCGATTCGGTGCCTCGCAGAAGAACTAAGCACTGTGCACGTTGCCTGTCTCACAAACAAGCAGACTGATGAAGCTGTTCGCTGCCTCGCCAACAAGCAAAGCGCTCGATCTCGTCGCTGCCTCGCAAACTAAGCAACCCATGCGACCCTTTGCCGCCTGCCAAAGCACTGCGTCCCTCCGCCGCCTCGCCGCCTGCCAAAGCGCCGCGTCTGCTCGCCACCTCACCGCCTAGCACAGCGCTGCCTCCCTTTTCCCCCTCGCCGCCTCTCACACCGCTTCGTCCCCTCGCGCTCGCCGTCTACCAAAGCGCTGCGTCCCTCCCGCCCTCGCCGCCTGGCAAACGGCTGCGTCCTTCAGCGCGTTGGCGCCTCGCCGCATGGCAGCCTAGCAAAGCGCTGCGTGCCTTCGCTGCCTGGCAAAGCGCCGTGTCCCTTCGCCGCCTCGCCGCCTAGCAAAGCGCCGTGTCCCTTCAGCGCCTCGCCGACTAGCACAACGCCGTGACCCTTGGACGCCTAGCAAAGCAGCGCGTGCCTTCGCCGCCTAAGAAAGCGCTGCGTGCCTTTTCGCCCTCGCCGCCTAGCAAAGAGCCGTGTCCCTTCGCCGCCTCGCCGCCTCCCAAAGCGCTGCGTCCCTCCGCCGCCTCGCTGCCTGGCACACCGCTGCGTGCCTTCGCCGCCTGCCAAAGCACTGCGTGCCTTCGCCGCCTCGCTGCTTAGCAAACGCCCTAGTAGCGCCGAAGGGACACAGCGCTTTTGTAGGCGCCGAAGGCACGTGGCGCTTTGCTAAGGCACGAGGCAGCGAAGACACCAAGCGATCTGGTAGTCGTCGACGGCATACGGCGCTTTGCTAGGTGGCGAGGCAGCGAAGGCACGCAGCGCTTTGCTCGGCGTCGAGGAGTCGAAGGCAGGCGGTGCTTTGCTAGGAGCCGAAGGAACACGGCGCTTTGCTTGGCGGCGAAGGAAAACGGCGCTTTGCTAGGCGGCGAGGAGGCGAAGCGATTTGGGAGGCGGCAAAGGGACGCGGCGCTTTGCTAGGCGGCGAGGGCGAAAAGGCACGCAGCGCTTTCTTAAGCAGCGAGGCGGCGAAGGCACGCGCTGCTTTGCTAGGCGGCGAGGGTCACAGCGGTGTGCTAGTCGGCGAGGCGCTGAAGGGACACGGCAATTTGCTAGGCGGCGAGGCGCCGAAGCCATTTGAGAGGCGGCGAGGGCGAAAAGGGACGCAGCGGTGTGCTAGGCGGCGGAGGCACGCAGCGCTTTGCTCGGCGTCGAGGAGTCGAAGGCAGGCGGTGCTTTGCTAGGAGCCGAAGGAACACGGCACTTTGCTTGGCACCCACACGACGCGGAGCTTTGCTAGGCGGCGAAGCGACAAAGTGATCTGGGAGGCGGCGAAGGGACTCGGCGCTTAGCTAGGCGGCGAGGCGGCGAAGAGATGCAGCGCTTTCTTAGGCGGCGAGGCGGCGAAGGTACGCAGCGGTGTGCGAGGCGGCGAAGGCACGCAGTGCTTTGCCAGGCGGCGAAGGCACGCGGCGCTTTGCTAGGCGGCGAACGCCCTCGTTGCTTTGCTAGGCGGCGAAGGAAGAAGGCGCTTTGCTAGGCGGCGATGGGAGGCGACGATTTGCTAGGCGGCGAGGCAGCGAAGGGACGAAGCAATTTGGGAGGAAGCGAACGCACACGGCGATTTGGTAGGCGGCGAGGGGGCGAAGGCACGCGCTGCCTTGCTAGGCGGCAAAGGGTCACAGCGGTGTGCTAGTCGGCGAGGCGCTGAAGGGACACGGCGCTTTGCTAGGCGGCGAGGCGGCGAAGGGACGAAGCGATTTGCTAGGCGGCGATTCGGTGCCTCGCAGAAGAACTAAGCACTGTGCACGTTGGCTGTCTCACAGACAAGCAGACTGATGAAGCTGTTCGCTGCCTCGCCAACAAGCAAAGCGCTCGATCTCGTCGCTGCCTCGCAAACTAAGCAACCCATGCGACCCTTTGCCGCCTGCCAAAGCACTGCGTCCCTCCGCCGCCTCGCCGCCTGCCAAAGCGCCGCGTCTGCTCGCCACCTCACCGCCTAGCACAGCGCTGCCTCCCTTTTCCCCCTCGCCGCCTCTCACACCGCTTCGTCCCCTCGCGCTCGCCGTCTACCAAAGCGCTGCGTCCCTCCCGCCCTCGCCGCCTGGCAAACGGCTGCGTCCTTCAGCGCGTTGGCGCCTCGCCGCATGGCAGCCTAGCAAAGCGCTGCGTGCCTTCGCTGCCTGGCAAAGCGCCGTGTCCCTTCGCCGCCTCGCCGCCTAGCAAAGCGCCGTGTCCCTTCAGCGCCTCGCCGACTAGCACAACGCCGTGACCCTTGGAGGCCTAGCAAAGCAGCGCGTGCCTTCGCCGCCTAAGAAAGCGCTGCGTGCCTTTTCGCCCTCGCCGCCTAGCAAAGAGCCGTGTCCCTTCGCCGCCTCGCCGCCTCCCAAAGCGCTGCGTCCCTCCGCCGCCTCGCCGCCTGGCACACCGCTGCGTGCCTTCGCCGCCTCCCAAAGCGCTGCGTCCCTCCGCCGCCTCGCCGCCTGGCACACCGCTGCGTGCCTTCGCCGCCTGCCAAAGCACTGCGTGCCTTCGCCGCCTCGCTGCTTAGCAAACGCCCTAGTAGCGCCGAAGGGACACAGCGCTTTTGTAGGCGCCGAAGGCACGTGGCGCTTTGCTAAGGCACGAGGCAGCGAAGCCACCAAGCGATCTGGTAGTCGTCGACGGCATACGGCGCTTTGCTAGGTGGCGAGGCAGCGAAGGCACGCAGCGCTTTGCTCGGCGTCGAGGAGGCAAAGGCAGGCGGTGCTTTGCTAGGAGCCGAAGGAACACGGCGCTTTGCTTGGCACCCACACGACGCGGAGCTTTGCTAGGCGGCGAAGGCAGACGATGCTTTGCGAGGCAGCGAGGCGACGAAGGGAGGCAGCGCTTTGCTAGGCGGCGAAGCGACAAAGTGATCTGGGAGGCGGCGAAGGGACTCGGCGCTTAGCTAGGCGGCGAGGCGGCGAAGAGATGCAGCGCTTTCTTAGGCGGCGAGGCGGCGAAGGTACGCAGCGGTGTGCGAGGCGGCGAAGGCACGCAGTGCTTTGCCAGGCGGCGAAGGCACGCGGCGCTTTGCTAGGCGGCGAACGCCCTCGTTGCTTTGCTAGACGGCGAAGGAAGAAGGCGCTTTGCTAGGCGGCGATGGGAGGCGACGATTTGCTAGGCGGCGAGGCAGCGAAGGGACGAAGCAATTTGGGAGGAAGCGAACGCACACGGCGATTTGGTAGGCGGCGAGGGGGCGAAGGCACGCGCTGCCTTGCTAGGCGGCAAAGGGTCACAGCGGTGTGCTAGTCGGCGAGGCGCTGAAGGGACACGGCGCTTTGCTAGGCGGCGAGGCGGCGAAGGGACGAAGCGATTTGCTAGGCGGCGATTCGGTGCCTCGCAGAAGAACTAAGCACTGTGCACGTTGGCTGTCTCACAGACAAGCAGACTGATGAAGCTGTTCGCTGCCTCGCCAACAAGCAAAGCGCTCGATCTCGTCGCTGCCTCGCAAACTAAGCAACCCATGCGACCCTTTGCCGCCTGCCAAAGCACTGCGTCCCTCCGCCGCCTCGCCGCCTGCCAAAGCGCCGCGTCTGCTCGCCACCTCACCGCCTAGCACAGCGCTGCCTCCCTTTTCCCCCTCGCCGCCTCTCACACCGCTTCGTCCCCTCGCGCTCGCCGTCTACCAAAGCGCTGCGTCCCTCCCGCCCTCGCCGCCTGGCAAACGGCTGCGTCCTTCAGCGCGTTGGCGCCTCGCCGCATGGCAGCCTAGCAAAGCGCTGCGTGCCTTCGCCGCCTAGCAAAGCGCCGTGTCCCTTCAGCGCCTCGCCGACTAGCACAACGCCGTGACCCTTGGACGCCTAGCAAAGCAGCGCGTGCCTTCGCCGCCTAAGAAAGCGCTGCGTGCCTTTTCGCCCTCGCCGCCTAGCAAAGAGCCGTGTCCCTTCGCCGCCTCGCCGCCTCCCAAAGCGCTGCGTCCCTCCGCCGCCTCGCCGCCTGGCACACCGCTGCGTGCCTTCGCCGCCTGCCAAAGCACTGCGTGCCTTCGCCGCCTCGCTGCTTAGCAAACGCCCTAGTAGCGCCGAAGGGACACAGCGCTTTTGTAGGCGCCGAAGGCACGTGGCGCTTTGCTAAGGCACGAGGCAGCGAAGCCACCAAGCGATCTGGTAGTCGTCGACGGCATACGGCGCTTTGCTAGGTGGCGAGGCAGCGAAGGCACGCAGCGCTTTGCTCGGCGTCGAGGAGGCGAAGGCAGGCGGTGCTTTGCTAGGAGCCGAAGGAACACGGCGCTTTGCTTGGCGGCGAAGGAAAACGGCGCTTTGCTAGGCGGCGAGGAGGCGAAGCGATTTGGGAGGCGGCAAAGGGACGCGGCGCTTTGCTAGGCGGCGAGGGCGAAAAGGCACGCAGCGCTTTCTTAAGCAGCGAGGCGGCGAAGGCACGCGCTGCTTTGCTAGGCGGCGAGGGTCACAGCGGTGTGCTAGTCGGCGAGGCGCTGAAGGGACACGGCAATTTGCTAGGCGGCGAGGCGCCGAAGCCATTTGAGAGGCGGCGAGGGCGAAAAGGGACGCAGCGGTGTGCTAGGCGGCGGAGGCACGCAGCGCTTTGCTCGGCGCCGAGGAGTCGAAGGCAGGCGGTGCTTTGCTAGGAGCCGAAGGAACACGGCGCTTTGCTTGGCACCCACACGACGCGGAGCTTTGCTAGGCGGCGAAGGCAGACGATGCTTTGCGAGGCAGCGAGGCGACGAAGGGAGGCAGCGCTTTGCTAGGCGGCGAAGCGACAAAGTGATCTGGGAGGCGGCGAAGGGACTCGGCGCTTAGCTAGGCGGCGAGGCGGCGAAGAGATGCAGCGCTTTCTTAGGCGGCGAGGCGGCGAAGGTACGCAGCGGTGTGCGAGGCGGCGAAGGCACGCAGTGCTTTGCCAGGCGGCGAAGGCACGCGGCGCTTTGCTAGGCGGCGAACGCACTCGTTGCTTTGCTAGGCGGCGAAGGAAGAAGGCGCTTTGCTAGGCGGCGATGGGAGGCGACGATTTGCTAGGCGGCGAGGCAGCGAAGGGACGAAGCAATTTGGGAGGAAGCGAACGCACACGGCGATTTGGTAGGCGGCGAGGGGGCGAAGGCACGCGCTGCCTTGCTAGGCGGCAAAGGGTCACAGCGGTGTGCTAGTCGGCGAGGCGCTGAAGGGACACGGCGCTTTGCTAGGCGGCGAGGCGGCGAAGGGACGAAGCGATTTGCTAGGCGGCGATTCGGTGCCTCGCAGAAGAACTAAGCACTGTGCACGTTGCCTGTCTCACAAACAAGCACACCGCTGCGTCTCTTCGCTGCCTCGCCAGCTAGCAAAGTGCTGCCTCGCTTCGCCTCCACGCCAAAAAGCAATCCGCCATGCAACCGCGCCACGTGCTGGACAAGCAAAGTGCTGCGTCTCTTCGCTGCCTCGCCCAACAACGAGCCACTGTGCACGTTGGCTGTCTCACAGACAAGCAGACTGATGAAGCTGTTCGCTGCCTCGCCAACAAGCAAAGCGCTCGATCTCGTCGCTGCCTCGCAAACTAAGCAACCCATGCGACCCTTTGCCGCCTGCCAAAGCACTGCGTCCCTCCGCCGCCTCGCCGCCTGCCAAAGCGCCGCGTCTGCTCGCCACCTCACCGCCTAGCACAGCGCTGCCTCCCTTTTCCCCCTCGCCGCCTCTCACACCGCTTCGTCCCCTCGCGCTCGCCGTCTACCAAAGCGCTGCGTCCCTCCCGCCCTCGCCGCCTGGCAAACGGCTGCGTCCTTCAGCGCGTTGGCGCCTCGCCGCATGGCAGCCTAGCAAAGCGCTGCGTGCCTTCGCTGCCTGGCAAAGCGCCGTGTCCCTTCGCCGCCTCGCCGCCTAGCAAAGCGCCGTGTCCCTTCAGCGCCTCGCCGACTAGCACAACGCCGTGACCCTTGGACGCCTAGCAAAGCAGCGCGTGCCTTCGCCGCCTAAGAAAGCGCTGCGTGCCTTTTCGCCCTCGCCGCCTAGCAAAGAGCCGTGTCCCTTCGCCGCCTCGCCGCCTCCCAAAGCGCTGCGTCCCTCCGCCGCCTCGCCGCCTGGCACACCGCTGCGTGCCTTCGCCGCCTGCCAAAGCACTGCGTGCCTTCGCCGCCTCGCTGCTTAGCAAAGGCCCTAGTAGCGCCGAAGGGACACAGCGCTTTTGTAGGCGCCGAAGGCACGTGGCGCTTTGCTAAGGCACGAGGCAGCGAAGCCACCAAGCGATCTGGTAGTCGTCGACGGCATACGGCGCTTTGCTAGGTGGCGAGGCAGCGAAGGCACGCAGCGCTTTGCTCGGCGTCGAGGAGGCGAAGGCAGGCGGTGCTTTGCTAGGAGCCGAAGGAACACGGCGCTTTGCTTGGCACCCACACGACGCGGAGCTTTGCTAGGCGGCGAAGGCAGACGATGCTTTGCGAGGCAGCGAGGCGACGAAGGGAGGCAGCGCTTTGCTAGGCGGCGAAGCGACAAAGTGATCTGGGAGGCGGCGAAGGGACTCGGCGCTTAGCTAGGCGGCGAGGCGGCGAAGAGATGCAGCGCTTTCTTAGGCGGCGAGGCGGCGAAGGTACGCAGCGGTGTGCGAGGCGGCGAAGGCACGCAGTGCTTTGCCAGGCGGCGAAGGCACGCGGCGCTTTGCTAGGCGGCGAACGCCCTCGTTGCTTTGCTAGGCGGCGAAGGAAGAAGGCGCTTTGCTAGGCGGCGATGGGAGGCGACGATTTGCTAGGCGGCGAGGCAGCGAAGGGACGAAGCAATTTGGGAGGAAGCGAACGCACATGGCGATTTGGTAGGCGGCGAGGGGGCGAAGGCACGCGCTGCCTTGCTAGGCGGCAAAGGGTCACAGCGGTGTGCTAGTCGGCGAGGCGCTGAAGGGACACGGCGCTTTGCTAGGCGGCGAGGCGGCGAAGGGACGAAGCGATTTGCTAGGCGGCGATTCGGTGCCTCGCAGAAGAACTAAGCACTGTGCATGTTGCCTGTCTCACAAACAAGCACACCGCTGCGTCTCTTCGCTGCCTCGCCAGCTAGCAAAGTGCTGCCTCGCTTCGCCTCCACGCCAAAAAGCAATCCGCCATGCAACCGCGCCACCTGCTGGACAAGCAAAGTGCTGCGTCTCTTCGCTGCCTCGCCCAACAACGAGCCACTGTGCACGTTGGCTGTCTCACAGACAAGCAGACTGATGAAGCTGTTCGCTGCCTCGCCAACAAGCAAAGCGCTCGATCTCGTCGCTGCCTCGCAAACTAAGCAACCCATGCGACCCTTTGCCGCCTGCCAAAGCACTGCGTCCCTCCGCCGCCTCGCCGCCTGCCAAAGCGCCGCGTCTGCTCGCCACCTCACCGCCTAGCACAGCGCTGCCTCCCTTTTCCCCCTCGCCGCCTCTCACACCGCTTCGTCCCCTCGCGCTCGCCGTCTACCAAAGCGCTGCGTCCCTCCCGCCCTCGCCGCCTGGCAAACGGCTGCGTCCTTCAGCGCGTTGGCGCCTCGCCGCATGGCAGCCTAGCAAAGCGCTGCGTGCCTTCGCTGCCTGGCAAAGCGCCGTGTCCCTTCGCCGCCTCGCCGCCTAGCAAAGCGCCGTGTCCCTTCAGCGCCTCGCCGACTAGCACAACGCCGTGACCCTTGGACGCCTAGCAAAGCAGCGCGTGCCTTCGCCGCCTAAGAAAGCGCTGCGTGCCTTTTCGCCCTCGCCGCCTAGCAAAGAGCCGTGTCCCTTCGCCGCCTCGCCGCCTCCCAAAGCGCTGCGTCCCTCCGCCGCCTCGCCGCCTGGCACACCGCTGCGTGCCTTCGCCGCCTGCCAAAGCACTGCGTGCCTTCGCCGCCTCGCTGCTTAGCAAACGCCCTAGTAGCGCCGAAGGGACACAGCGCTTTTGTAGGCGCCGAAGGCACGTGGCGCTTTGCTAAGGCACGAGGCAGCGAAGCCACCAAGCGATCTGGTAGTCGTCGACGGCATACGGCGCTTTGCTAGGTGGCGAGGCAGCGAAGGCACGCAGCGCTTTGCTCGGCGTCGAGGAGTCGAAGGCAGGCGGTGCTTTGCTAGGAGCCGAAGGAACACGGCGCTTTGCTTGGCACCCACACGACGCGGAGCTTTGCTAGGCGGCGAAGGCAGACGATGCTTTGCGAGGCAGCGAGGCGACGAAGGGAGGCAGCGCTTTGCTAGGCGGCGAAGCGACAAAGCGATCTGGGAGGCGGCGAAGGGACTCGGCGCTTAGCTAGGCGGCGAGGCGGCGAAGAGATGCAGCGCTTTCTTAGGCGGCGAGGCGGCGAAGGTACGCAGCGGTGTGCGAGGCGGCGAAGGCACGCAGTGCTTTGCCAGGCGGCGAAGGCACGCGGCGCTTTGCTAGGCGGCGAACGCCCTCGTTGCTTTGCTAGGCGGCGAAGGAAGAAGGCGCTTTGCTAGGCGGCGATGGGAGGCGACGATTTGCTAGGCGGCGAGGCAGCGAAGGGACGAAGCAATTTGGGAGGAAGCGAACGCACACGGCGATTTGGTAGGCGGCGAGGGGGCGAAGGCACGCGCTGCCTTGCTAGGCGGCAAAGGGTCACAGCGGTGTGCTAGTCGGCGAGGCGCTGAAGGGACACGGCGCTTTGCTAGGCGGCGAGGCGGCGAAGGGACGAAGCGATTTGCTAGGCGGCGATTCGGTGCCTCGCAGAAGAACTAAGCACTGTGCACGTTGGCTGTCTCACAGACAAGCAGACTGATGAAGCTGTTCGCTGCCTCGCCAACAAGCAAAGCGCTCGATCTCGTCGCTGCCTCGCAAACTAAGCAACCCATGCGACCCTTTGCCGCCTGCCAAAGCACTGCGTCCCTCCGCCGCCTCGCCGCCTGCCAAAGCGCCGCGTCTGCTCGCCACCTCACCGCCTAGCACAGCGCTGCCTCCCTTTTCCCCCTCGCCGCCTCTCACACCGCTTCGTCCCCTCGCGCTCGCCGTCTACCAAAGCGCTGCGTCCCTCCCGCCCTCGCCGCCTGGCAAACGGCTGCGTCCTTCAGCGCGTTGGCGCCTCGCCGCATGGCAGCCTAGCAAAGCGCTGCGTGCCTTCGCTGCCTGGCAAAGCGCCGTGTCCCTTCGCCGCCTCGCCGCCTAGCAAAGCGCCGTGTCCCTTCAGCGCCTCGCCGACTAGCACAACGCCGTGACCCTTGGAGGCCTAGCAAAGCAGCGCGTGCCTTCGCCGCCTAAGAAAGCGCTGCGTGCCTTTTCGCCCTCGCCGCCTAGCAAAGAGCCGTGTCCCTTCGCCGCCTCGCCGCCTCCCAAAGCGCTGCGTCCCTCCGCCGCCTCGCCGCCTGGCACACCGCTGCGTGCCTTCGCCGCCTGCCAAAGCACTGCGTGCCTTCGCCGCCTCGCTGCTTAGCAAACGCCCTAGTAGCGCCGAAGGGACACAGCGCTTTTGTAGGCGCCGAAGGCACGTGGCGCTTTGCTAAGGCACGAGGCAGCGAAGCCACCAAGCGATCTGGTAGTCGTCGACGGCATACGGCGCTTTGCTAGGTGGCGAGGCAGCGAAGGCACGCAGCGCTTTGCTCGGCGTCGAGGAGTCGAAGGCAGGCGGTGCTTTGCTAGGAGCCGAAGGAACACGGCGCTTTGCTTGGCGGCGAAGGAAAACGGCGCTTTGCTAGGCGGCGAGGAGGCGAAGCGATTTGGGAGGCGGCAAAGGGACGCGGCGCTTTGCTAGGCGGCGAGGGCGAAAAGGCACGCAGCGCTTTCTTAAGCAGCGAGGCGGCGAAGGCACGCGCTGCTTTGCTAGGCGGCGAGGGTCACAGCGGTGTGCTAGTCGGCGAGGCGCTGAAGGGACACGGCAATTTGCTAGGCGGCGAGGCGCCGAAGCCATTTGAGAGGCGGCGAGGGCGAAAAGGGACGCAGCGGTGTGCTAGGCGGCGGAGGCACGCAGCGCTTTGCTCGGCGCCGAGGAGTCGAAGGCAGGCGGTGCTTTGCTAGGAGCCGAAGGAACACGGCGCTTTGCTTGGCACCCACACGACGCGGAGCTTTGCTAGGCGGCGAAGGCAGACGATGCTTTGCGAGGCAGCGAGGCGACGAAGGGAGGCAGCGCTTTGCTAGGCGGCGAAGCGACAAAGTGATCTGGGAGGCGGCGAAGGGACTCGGCGCTTAGCTAGGCGGCGAGGCGGCGAAGAGATGCAGCGCTTTCTTAGGCGGCGAGGCGGCGAAGGTACGCAGCGGTGTGCGAGGCGGCGAAGGCACGCAGTGCTTTGCCAGGCGGCGAAGGCACGCGGCGCTTTGCTAGGCGGCGAACGCCCTCGTTGCTTTGCTAGGCGGCGAAGGAAGAAGGCGCTTTGCTAGGCGGCGATGGGAGGCGACGATTTGCTAGGCGGCGAGGCAGCGAAGGGACGAAGCAATTTGGGAGGAAGCGAACGCACACGGCGATTTGGTAGGCGGCGAGGGGGCGAAGGCACGCGCTGCCTTGCTAGGCGGCAAAGGGTCACAGCGGTGTGCTAGTCGGCGAGGCGCTGAAGGGACACGGCGCTTTGCTAGGCGGCGAGGCGGCGAAGGGACGAAGCGATTTGCTAGGCGGCGATTCGGTGCCTCGCAGAAGAACTAAGCACTGTGCACGTTGGCTGTCTCACAGACAAGCAGACTGATGAAGCTGTTCGCTGCCTCGCCAACAAGCAAAGCGCTCGATCTCGTCGCTGCCTCGCAAACTAAGCAACCCATGCGACCCTTTGCCGCCTGCCAAAGCACTGCGTCCCTCCGCCGCCTCGCCGCCTGCCAAAGCGCCGCGTCTGCTCGCCACCTCACCGCCTAGCACAGCGCTGCCTCCCTTTTCCCCCTCGCCGCCTCTCACACCGCTTCGTCCCCTCGCGCTCGCCGTCTACCAAAGCGCTGCGTCCCTCCCGCCCTCGCCGCCTGGCAAACGGCTGCGTCCTTCAGCGCGTTGGCGCCTCGCCGCATGGCAGCCTAGCAAAGCGCTGCGTGCCTTCGCTGCCTGGCAAAGCGCCGTGTCCCTTCGCCGCCTCGCCGCCTAGCAAAGCGCCGTGTCCCTTCAGCGCCTCGCCGACTAGCACAACGCCGTGACCCTTGGACGCCTAGCAAAGCAGCGCGTGCCTTCGCCGCCTAAGAAAGCGCTGCGTGCCTTTTCGCCCTCGCCGCCTAGCAAAGAGCCGTGTCCCTTCGCCGCCTCGCCGCCTCCCAAAGCGCTGCGTCCCTCCGCCGCCTCGCCGCCTGGCACACCGCTGCGTGCCTTCGCCGCCTGCCAAAGCACTGCGTGCCTTCGCCGCCTCGCTGCTTAGCAAAGGCCCTAGTAGCGCCGAAGGGACACAGCGCTTTTGTAGGCGCCGAAGGCACGTGGCGCTTTGCTAAGGCACGAGGCAGCGAAGCCACCAAGCGATCTGGTAGTCGTCGACGGCATACGGCGCTTTGCTAGGTGGCGAGGCAGCGAAGGCACGCAGCGCTTTGCTCGGCGTCGAGGAGTCGAAGGCAGGCGGTGCTTTGCTAGGAGCCGAAGGAACACGGCGCTTTGCTTGGCGGCGAAGGAAAACGGCGCTTTGCTAGGCGGCGAGGAGGCGAAGCGATTTGGGAGGCGGCAAAGGGACGCGGCGCTTTGCTAGGCGGCGAGGGCGAAAAGGCACGCAGCGCTTTCTTAAGCAGCGAGGCGGCGAAGGCACGCGCTGCTTTGCTAGGCGGCGAGGGTCACAGCGGTGTGCTAGTCGGCGAGGCGCTGAAGGGACACGGCAATTTGCTAGGCGGCGAGGCGCCGAAGCCATTTGAGAGGCGGCGAGGGCGAAAAGGGACGCAGCGGTGTGCTAGGCGGCGGAGGCACGCAGCGCTTTGCTCGGCGCCGAGGAGTCGAAGGCAGGCGGTGCTTTGCTAGGAGCCGAAGGAACACGGCGCTTTGCTTGGCACCCACACGACGCGGAGCTTTGCTAGGCGGCGAAGGCAGACGATGCTTTGCGAGGCAGCGAGGCGACGAAGGGAGGCAGCGCTTTGCTAGGCGGCGAAGCGACAAAGTGATCTGGGAGGCGGCGAAGGGACTCGGCGCTTAGCTAGGCGGCGAGGCGGCGAAGAGATGCAGCGCTTTCTTAGGCGGCGAGGCGGCGAAGGTACGCAGCGGTGTGCGAGGCGGCGAAGGCACGCAGTGCTTTGCCAGGCGGCGAAGGCACGCGGCGCTTTGCTAGGCGGCGAACGCCCTCGTTGCTTTGCTAGGCGGCGAAGGAAGAAGGCGCTTTGCTAGGCGGCGATGGGAGGCGACGATTTGCTAGGCGGCGAGGCAGCGAAGGGACGAAGCAATTTGGGAGGAAGCGAACGCACACGGCGATTTGGTAGGCGGCGAGGGGGCGAAGGCACGCGCTGCCTTGCTAGGCGGCAAAGGGTCACAGCGGTGTGCTAGTCGGCGAGGCGCTGAAGGGACACGGCGCTTTGCTAGGCGGCGAGGCGGCGAAGGGACGAAGCGATTTGCTAGGCGGCGATTCGGTGCCTCGCAGAAGAACTAAGCACTGTGCACGTTGCCTGTCTCACAGACAAGCAGACTGATGAAGCTGTTCGCTGCCTCGCCAACAAGCAAAGCGCTCGATCTCGTCGCTGCCTCGCAAACTAAGCAACCCATGCGACCCTTTGCCGCCTGCCAAAGCACTGCGTCCCTCCGCCGCCTCGCCGCCTGCCAAAGCGCCGCGTCTGCTCGCCACCTCACCGCCTAGCACAGCGCTGCCTCCCTTTTCCCCCTCGCCGCCTCTCACACCGCTTCGTCCCCTCGCGCTCGCCGTCTACCAAAGCGCTGCGTCCCTCCCGCCCTCGCCGCCTGGCAAACGGCTGCGTCCTTCAGCGCGTTGGCGCCTCGCCGCATGGCAGCCTAGCAAAGCGCTGCGTGCCTTCGCTGCCTGGCAAAGCGCCGTGTCCCTTCGCCGCCTCGCCGCCTAGCAAAGCGCCGTGTCCCTTCAGCGCCTCGCCGACTAGCACAACGCCGTGACCCTTGGACGCCTAGCAAAGCAGCGCGTGCCTTCGCCGCCTAAGAAAGCGCTGCGTGCCTTTTCGCCCTCGCCGCCTAGCAAAGAGCCGTGTCCCTTCGCCGCCTCGCCGCCTCCCAAAGCGCTGCGTCCCTCCGCCGCCTCGCCGCCTGGCACACCGCTGCGTGCCTTCGCCGCCTGCCAAAGCACTGCGTGCCTTCGCCGCCTCGCTGCTTAGCAAAGGCCCTAGTAGCGCCGAAGGGACACAGCGCTTTTGTAGGCGCCGAAGGCACGTGGCGCTTTGCTAAGGCACGAGGCAGCGAAGCCACCAAGCGATCTGGTAGTCGTCGACGGCATACGGCGCTTTGCTAGGTGGCGAGGCAGCGAAGGCACGCAGCGCTTTGCTCGGCGTCGAGGAGTCGAAGGCAGGCGGTGCTTTGCTAGGAGCCGAAGGAACACGGCGCTTTGCTTGGCGGCGAAGGAAAACGGCGCTTTGCTAGGCGGCGAGGAGGCGAAGCGATTTGGGAGGCGGCAAAGGGACGCGGCGCTTTGCTAGGCGGCGAGGGCGAAAAGGCACGCAGCGCTTTCTTAAGCAGCGAGGCGGCGAAGGCACGCGCTGCTTTGCTAGGCGGCGAGGGTCACAGCGGTGTGCTAGTCGGCGAGGCGCTGAAGGGACACGGCAATTTGCTAGGCGGCGAGGCGCCGAAGCCATTTGAGAGGCGGCGAGGGCGAAAAGGGACGCAGCGGTGTGCTAGGCGGCGGAGGCACGCAGCGCTTTGCTCGGCGCCGAGGAGTCGAAGGCAGGCGGTGCTTTGCTAGGAGCCGAAGGAAC
The DNA here is from genome assembly GCF_036417845.1 of Apteryx mantelli. Taxonomy (NCBI): domain Eukaryota; kingdom Metazoa; phylum Chordata; class Aves; order Apterygiformes; family Apterygidae; genus Apteryx; species Apteryx mantelli. The sequence continues at coordinate 737,720 of NW_027118809.1, forward strand.
ACGGCGCTTTGCTTGGCACCCACACGACGCGGAGCTTTGCTAGGCGGCGAAGGCAGACGATGCTTTGCGAGGCAGCGAGGCGACGAAGGGAGGCAGCGCTTTGCTAGGCGGCGAAGCGACAAAGTGATCTGGGAGGCGGCGAAGGGACTCGGCGCTCAGCTAGGCGGCGAGGCGGCGAAGAGATGCAGCGCTTTCTTAGGCGGCGAGGCGGCAAAGGTACGCAGCGGTGTGCGAGGCGGCGAAGGCACGCAGTGCTTTGCCAGGCGGCGAAGGCACGCGGCGCTTTGCTAGGCGGCGAACGCCCTCGTTGCTTTGCTAGGCGGCGAAGGAAGAAGGCGCTTTGCTAGGCGGCGATGGGAGGCGACGATTTGCTAGGCGGCGAGGCAGCGAAGGGACGAAGCAATTTGGGAGGAAGCGAACGCACACGGCGATTTGGTAGGCGGCGAGGGGGCGAAGGCACGCGCTGCCTTGCTAGGCGGCAAAGGGTCACAGCGGTGTGCTAGTCGGCGAGGCGCTGAAGGGACACGGCGCTTTGCTAGGCGGCGAGGCGGCGAAGGGACGAAGCGATTTGCTAGGCGGCGATTCGGTGCCTCGCAGAAGAACTAAGCACTGTGCACGTTGCCTGTCTCACAAACAAGCACACCGCTGCGTCTCTTCGCTGCCTCGCCAGCTAGCAAAGTGCTGCCTCGCTTCGCCTCCACGCCAAAAAGCAATCCGCCATGCAACCGCGCCACCTGCTGGACAAGCAAAGTGCTGCGTCTCTTCGCTGCCTCGCCCAACAACGAGCCACTGTGCACGTTGGCTGTCTCACAGACAAGCAGACTGATGAAGCTGTTCGCTGCCTCGCCAACAAGCAAAGCGCTCGATCTCGTCGCTGCCTCGCAAACTAAGCAACCCATGCGACCCTTTGCCGCCTGCCAAAGCACTGCGTCCCTCCGCCGCCTCGCCGCCTGCCAAAGCGCCGCGTCTGCTCGCCACCTCACCGCCTAGCACAGCGCTGCCTCCCTTTTCCCCCTCGCCGCCTCTCACACCGCTTCGTCCCCTCGCGCTCGCCGTCTACCAAAGCGCTGCGTCCCTCCCGCCCTCGCCGCCTGGCAAACGGCTGCGTCCTTCAGCGCGTTGGCGCCTCGCCGCATGGCAGCCTAGCAAAGCGCTGCGTGCCTTCGCTGCCTGGCAAAGCGCCGTGTCCCTTCGCCGCCTCGCCGCCTAGCAAAGCGCCGTGTCCCTTCAGCGCCTCGCCGACTAGCACAACGCCGTGACCCTTGGACGCCTAGCAAAGCAGCGCGTGCCTTCGCCGCCTAAGAAAGCGCTGCGTGCCTTTTCGCCCTCGCCGCCTAGCAAAGAGCCGTGTCCCTTCGCCGCCTCGCCGCCTCCCAAAGCGCTGCGTCCCTCCGCCGCCTCGCCGCCTGGCACACCGCTGCGTGCCTTCGCCGCCTGCCAAAGCACTGCGTGCCTTCGCCGCCTCGCTGCTTAGCAAACGCCCTAGTAGCGCCGAAGGGACACAGCGCTTTTGTAGGCGCCGAAGGCACGTGGCGCTTTGCTAAGGCACGAGGCAGCGAAGCCACCAAGCGATCTGGTAGTCGTCGACGGCATACGGCGCTTTGCTAGGTGGCGAGGCAGCGAAGGCACGCAGCGCTTTGCTCGGCGTCGAGGAGGCGAAGGCAGGCGGTGCTTTGCTAGGAGCCGAAGGAACACGGCGCTTTGCTTGGCGGCGAAGGAAAACGGCGCTTTGCTAGGCGGCGAGGAGGCGAAGCGATTTGGGAGGCGGCAAAGGGACGCGGCGCTTTGCTAGGCGGCGAGGGCGAAAAGGCACGCAGCGCTTTCTTAAGCAGCGAGGCGGCGAAGGCACGCGCTGCTTTGCTAGGCGGCGAGGGTCACAGCGGTGTGCTAGTCGGCGAGGCGCTGAAGGGACACGGCAATTTGCTAGGCGGCGAGGCGCCGAAGCCATTTGAGAGGCGGCGAGGGCGAAAAGGGACGCAGCGGTGTGCTAGGCGGCGGAGGCACGCAGCGCTTTGCTCGGCGCCGAGGAGTCGAAGGCAGGCGGTGCTTTGCTAGGAGCCGAAGGAACACGGCGCTTTGCTTGGCACCCACACGACGCGGAGCTTTGCTAGGCGGCGAAGGCAGACGATGCTTTGCGAGGCAGCGAGGCGACGAAGGGAGGCAGCGCTTTGCTAGGCGGCGAAGCGACAAAGTGATCTGGGAGGCGGCGAAGGGACTCGGCGCTTAGCTAGGCGGCGAGGCGGCGAAGAGATGCAGCGCTTTCTTAGGCGGCGAGGCGGCGAAGGTACGCAGCGGTGTGCGAGGCGGCGAAGGCACGCAGTGCTTTGCCAGGCGGCGAAGGCACGCGGCGCTTTGCTAGGCGGCGAACGCCCTCGTTGCTTTGCTAGGCGGCGAAGGAAGAAGGCGCTTTGCTAGGCGGCGATGGGAGGCGACGATTTGCTAGGCGGCGAGGCAGCGAAGGGACGAAGCAATTTGGGAGGAAGCGAACGCACACGGCGATTTGGTAGGCGGCGAGGGGGCGAAGGCACGCGCTGCCTTGCTAGGCGGCAAAGGGTCACAGCGGTGTGCTAGTCGGCGAGGCGCTGAAGGGACACGGCGCTTTGCTAGGCGGCGAGGCGGCGAAGGGACGAAGCGATTTGCTAGGCGGCGATTCGGTGCCTCGCAGAAGAACTAAGCACTGTGCACGTTGCCTGTCTCACAAACAAGCACACCGCTGCGTCTCTTCGCTGCCTCGCCAGCTAGCAAAGTGCTGCCTCGCTTCGCCTCCACGCCAAAAAGCAATCCGCCATGCAACCGCGCCACGTGCTGGACAAGCAAAGTGCTGCGTCTCTTCGCTGCCTCGCCCAACAACGAGCCACTGTGCACGTTGGCTGTCTCACAGACAAGCAGACTGATGAAGCTGTTCGCTGCCTCGCCAACAAGCAAAGCGCTCGATCTCGTCGCTGCCTCGCAAACTAAGCAACCCATGCGACCCTTTGCCGCCTGCCAAAGCACTGCGTCCCTCCGCCGCCTCGCCGCCTGCCAAAGCGCCGCGTCTGCTCGCCACCTCACCGCCTAGCACAGCGCTGCCTCCCTTTTCCCCCTCGCCGCCTCTCACACCGCTTCGTCCCCTCGCGCTCGCCGTCTACCAAAGCGCTGCGTCCCTCCCGCCCTCGCCGCCTGGCAAACGGCTGCGTCCTTCAGCGCGTTGGCGCCTCGCCGCATGGCAGCCTAGCAAAGCGCTGCGTGCCTTCGCTGCCTGGCAAAGCGCCGTGTCCCTTCGCCGCCTCGCCGCCTAGCAAAGCGCCGTGTCCCTTCAGCGCCTCGCCGACTAGCACAACGCCGTGACCCTTGGACGCCTAGCAAAGCAGCGCGTGCCTTCGCCGCCTAAGAAAGCGCTGCGTGCCTTTTCGCCCTCGCCGCCTAGCAAAGAGCCGTGTCCCTTCGCCGCCTCGCCGCCTCCCAAAGCGCTGCGTCCCTCCGCCGCCTCGCCGCCTGGCACACCGCTGCGTGCCTTCGCCGCCTGCCAAAGCACTGCGTGCCTTCGCCGCCTCGCTGCTTAGCAAAGGCCCTAGTAGCGCCGAAGGGACACAGCGCTTTTGTAGGCGCCGAAGGCACGTGGCGCTTTGCTAAGGCACGAGGCAGCGAAGCCACCAAGCGATCTGGTAGTCGTCGACGGCATACGGCGCTTTGCTAGGTGGCGAGGCAGCGAAGGCACGCAGCGCTTTGCTCGGCGTCGAGGAGTCGAAGGCAGGCGGTGCTTTGCTAGGAGCCGAAGGAACACGGCGCTTTGCTTGGCGGCGAAGGAAAACGGCGCTTTGCTAGGCGGCGAGGAGGCGAAGCGATTTGGGAGGCGGCAAAGGGACGCGGCGCTTTGCTAGGCGGCGAGGGCGAAAAGGCACGCAGCGCTTTCTTAAGCAGCGAGGCGGCGAAGGCACGCGCTGCTTTGCTAGGCGGCGAGGGTCACAGCGGTGTGCTAGTCGGCGAGGCGCTGAAGGGACACGGCAATTTGCTAGGCGGCGAGGCGCCGAAGCCATTTGAGAGGCGGCGAGGGCGAAAAGGGACGCAGCGGTGTGCTAGGCGGCGGAGGCACGCAGCGCTTTGCTCGGCGCCGAGGAGTCGAAGGCAGGCGGTGCTTTGCTAGGAGCCGAAGGAACACGGCGCTTTGCTTGGCACCCACACGACGCGGAGCTTTGCTAGGCGGCGAAGCGACAAAGTGATCTGGGAGGCGGCGAAGGGACTCGGCGCTTAGCTAGGCGGCGAGGCGGCGAAGAGATGCAGCGCTTTCTTAGGCGGCGAGGCGGCGAAGGTACGCAGCGGTGTGCGAGGCGGCGAAGGCACGCAGTGCTTTGCCAGGCGGCGAAGGCACGCGGCGCTTTGCTAGGCGGCGAACGCCCTCGTTGCTTTGCTAGGCGGCGAAGGAAGAAGGCGCTTTGCTAGGCGGCGATGGGAGGCGACGATTTGCTAGGCGGCGAGGCAGCGAAGGGACGAAGCAATTTGGGAGGAAGCGAACGCACACGGCGATTTGGTAGGCGGCGAGGGGGCGAAGGCACGCGCTGCCTTGCTAGGCGGCAAAGGGTCACAGCGGTGTGCTAGTCGGCGAGGCGCTGAAGGGACACGGCGCTTTGCTAGGCGGCGAGGCGGCGAAGGGACGAAGCGATTTGCTAGGCGGCGATTCGGTGCCTCGCAGAAGAACTAAGCACTGTGCACGTTGGCTGTCTCACAGACAAGCAGACTGATGAAGCTGTTCGCTGCCTCGCCAACAAGCAAAGCGCTCGATCTCGTCGCCGCCTCGCAAACTAAGCAACCCATGCGACCCTTTGCCGCCTGCCAAAGCACTGCGTCCCTCCGCCGCCTCGCCGCCTGCCAAAGCGCCGCGTCTGCTCGCCACCTCACCGCCTAGCACAGCGCTGCCTCCCTTTTCCCCCTCGCCGCCTCTCACACCGCTTCGTCCCCTCGCGCTCGCCGTCTACCAAAGCGCTGCGTCCCTCCCGCCCTCGCCGCCTGGCAAACGGCTGCGTCCTTCAGCGCGTTGGCGCCTCGCCGCATGGCAGCCTAGCAAAGCGCTGTGTGCCTTCGCTGCCTGGCAAAGCGCCGTGTCCCTTCGCCGCCTCGCCGCCTAGCAAAGCGCCGTGTCCCTTCAGCGCCTCGCCGACTAGCACAACGCCGTGACCCTTGGACGCCTAGCAAAGCAGCGCGTGCCTTCGCCGCCTAAGAAAGCGCTGCGTGCCTTTTCGCCCTCGCCGCCTAGCAAAGAGCCGTGTCCCTTCGCCGCCTCGCCGCCTCCCAAAGCGCTGCGTCCCTCCGCCGCCTCGCCGCCTGGCACACCGCTGCGTGCCTTCGCCGCCTGCCAAAGCACTGCGTGCCTTCGCCGCCTCGCTGCTTAGCAAACGCCCTAGTAGCGCCGAAGGGACACAGCGCTTTTGTAGGCGCCGAAGGCACGTGGCGCTTTGCTAAGGCACGAGGCAGCGAAGCCACCAAGCGATCTGGTAGTCGTCGACGGCATACGGCGCTTTGCTAGGTGGCGAGGCAGCGAAGGCACGCAGCGCTTTGCTCGGCGTCGAGGAGTCGAAGGCAGGCGGTGCTTTGCTAGGAGCCGAAGGAACACGGCGCTTTGCTTGGCGGCGAAGGAAAACGGCGCTTTGCTAGGCGGCGAGGAGGCGAAGCGATTTGGGAGGCGGCAAAGGGACGCGGCGCTTTGCTAGGCGGCGAGGGCGAAAAGGCACGCAGCGCTTTCTTAAGCAGCGAGGCGGCGAAGGCACGCGCTGCTTTGCTAGGCGGCGAGGGTCACAGCGGTGTGCTAGTCGGCGAGGCGCTGAAGGGACACGGCAATTTGCTAGGCGGCGAGGCGCCGAAGCCATTTGAGAGGCGGCGAGGGCGAAAAGGGACGCAGCGGTGTGCTAGGCGGCGGAGGCACGCAGCGCTTTGCTCGGCGCCGAGGAGTCGAAGGCAGGCGGTGCTTTGCTAGGAGCCGAAGGAACACGGCGCTTTGCTTGGCACCCACACGACGCGGAGCTTTGCTAGGCGGCGAAGGCAGACGATGCTTTGCGAGGCAGCGAGCCGACGAAGGGAGGCAGCGCTTTGCTAGGCGGCGAAGCAACAAAGTGATCTGGGAGGCGGCGAAGGGACTCGGCGCTCAGCTAGGCGGCGAGGCGGCGAAGAGATGCAGCGCTTTCTTAGGCGGCGAGGCGGCGAAGGTACGCAGCGGTGTGCGAGGCGGCGAAGGCACGCAGTGCTTTGCCAGGCGGCGAAGGCACGCGGCGCTTTGCTAGGCGGCGAACGCCCTCGTTGCTTTGCTAGGCGGCGAAGGAAGAAGGCGCTTTGCTAGGCGGCGATGGGAGGCGACGATTTGCTAGGCGGCGAGGCAGCGAAGGGACGAAGCAATTTGGGAGGAAGCGAACGCACACGGCGATTTGGTAGGCGGCGAGGGGGCGAAGGCACGCGCTGCCTTGCTAGGCGGCAAAGGGTCACAGCGGTGTGCTAGTCGGCGAGGCGCTGAAGGGACACGGCGCTTTGCTAGGCGGCGAGGCGGCGAAGGGACGAAGCGATTTGCTAGGCGGCGATTCGGTGCCTCGCAGAAGAACTAAGCACTGTGCACGTTGCCTGTCTCACAGACAAGCAGACTGATGAAGCTGTTCGCTGCCTCGCCAACAAGCAAAGCGCTCGATCTCGTCGCTGCCTCGCAAACTAAGCAACCCATGCGACCCTTTGCCGCCTGCCAAAGCACTGCGTCCCTCCGCCGCCTCGCCGCCTGCCAAAGCGCCGCGTCTGCTCGCCACCTCACCGCCTAGCACAGCGCTGCCTCCCTTTTCCCCCTCGCCGCCTCTCACACCGCTTCGTCCCCTCGCGCTCGCCGTCTACCAAAGCGCTGCGTCCCTCCCGCCCTCGCCGCCTGGCAAACGGCTGCGTCCTTCAGCGCGTTGGCGCCTCGCCGCATGGCAGCCTAGCAAAGCGCTGCGTGCCTTCGCTGCCTGGCAAAGCGCCGTGTCCCTTCGCCGCCTCGCCGCCTAGCAAAGCGCCGTGTCCCTTCAGCGCCTCGCCGACTAGCACAACGCCGTGACCCTTGGACGCCTAGCAAAGCAGCGCGTGCCTTCGCCGCCTAAGAAAGCGCTGCGTGCCTTTTCGCCCTCGCCGCCTAGCAAAGAGCCGTGTCCCTTCGCCGCCTCGCCGCCTCCCAAAGCGCTGCGTCCCTCCGCCGCCTCGCCGCCTGGCACACCGCTGCGTGCCTTCGCCGCCTGCCAAAGCACTGCGTGCCTTCGCCGCCTCGCTGCTTAGCAAACGCCCTAGTAGCGCCGAAGGGACACAGCGCTTTTGTAGGCGCCGAAGGCACGTGGCGCTTTGCTAAGGCACGAGGCAGCGAAGCCACCAAGCGATCTGGTAGTCGTCGACGGCATACGGCGCTTTGCTAGGTGGCGAGGCAGCGAAGGCACGCAGCGCTTTGCTCGGCGTCGAGGAGTCGAAGGCAGGCGGTGCTTTGCTAGGAGCCGAAGGAACACGGCGCTTTGCTTGGCGGCGAAGGAAAACGGCGCTTTGCTAGGCGGCGAGGAGGCGAAGCGATTTGGGAGGCGGCAAAGGGACACGGCGCTTTGCTAGGCGGCGAGGGCGAAAAGGCACGCAGCGCTTTCTTAAGCAGCGAGGCGGCGAAGGCACGCGCTGCTTTGCTAGGCGGCGAGGGTCACAGCGGTGTGCTAGTCGGCGAGGCGCTGAAGGGACACGGCAATTTGCTAGGCGGCGAGGCGCCGAAGCCATTTGAGAGGCGGCGAGGGCGAAAAGGGACGCAGCGGTGTGCTAGGCGGCGGAGGCACGCAGCGCTTTGCTCGGCGCCGAGGAGTCGAAGGCAGGCGGTGCTTTGCTAGGAGCCGAAGGAACACGGCGCTTTGCTTGGCACCCACACGACGCGGAGCTTTGCTAGGCGGCGAAGGCAGACGATGCTTTGCGAGGCAGCGAGGCGACGAAGGGAGGCAGCGCTTTGCTAGGCGGCGAAGCGACAAAGTGATCTGGGAGGCGGCGAAGGGACTCGGCGCTCAGCTAGGCGGCGAGGCGGCGAAGAGATGCAGCGCTTTCTTAGGCGGCGAGGCGGCGAAGGTACGCAGCGGTGTGCGAGGCGGCGAAGGCACGCAGTGCTTTGCCAGGCGGCGAAGGCACGCGGCGCTTTGCTAGGCGGCGAACGCCCTCGTTGCTTTGCTAGGCGGCGAAGGAAGAAGGCGCTTTGCTAGGCGGCGATGGGAGGCGACGATTTGCTAGGCGGCGAGGCAGCGAAGGGACGAAGCAATTTGGGAGGAAGCGAACGCACACGGCGATTTGGTAGGCGGCGAGGGGGCGAAGGCACGCGCTGCCTTGCTAGGCGGCAAAGGGTCACAGCGGTGTGCTAGTCGGCGAGGCGCTGAAGGGACACGGCGCTTTGCTAGGCGGCGAGGCGGCGAAGGGACGAAGCGATTTGCTAGGCGGCGATTCGGTGCCTCGCAGAAGAACTAAGCACTGTGCACGTTGCCTGTCTCACAAACAAGCACACCGCTGCGTCTCTTCGCTGCCTCGCCAGCTAGCAAAGTGCTGCCTCGCTTCGCCTCCACGCCAAAAAGAAATCCGCCATGCAACCGCGCCACGTGCTGGACAAGCAAAGTGCTGCGTCTCTTCGCTGCCTCGCCCAACAACGAGCCACTGTGCACGTTGGCTGTCTCACAGACAAGCAGACTGATGAAGCTGTTCGCTGCCTCGCCAACAAGCAAAGCGCTCGATCTCGTCGCTGCCTCGCAAACTAAGCAACCCATGCGACCCTTTGCCGCCTGCCAAAGCACTGCGTCCCTCCGCCGCCTCGCCGCCTGCCAAAGCGCCGCGTCTGCTCGCCACCTCACCGCCTAGCACAGCGCTGCCTCCCTTTTCCCCCTCGCCGCCTCTCACACCGCTTCGTCCCCTCGCGCTCGCCGTCTACCAAAGCGCTGCGTCCCTCCCGCCCTCGCCGCCTGGCAAACGGCTGCGTCCTTCAGCGCGTTGGCGCCTCGCCGCATGGCAGCCTAGCAAAGCGCTGCGTGCCTTCGCTGCCTGGCAAAGCGCCGTGTCGCCTCGCCGCCTAGCAAAGCGCCGTGTCCCTTCAGCGCCTCGCCGACTAGCACAACGCCGTGACCCTTGGACGCCTAGCAAAGCAGCGCGTGCCTTCGCCGCCTAAGAAAGCGCTGCGTGCCTTTTCGCCCTCGCCGCCTAGCAAAGAGCCGTGTCCCTTCGCCGCCTCGCCGCCTCCCAAAGCGCTGCGTCCCTCCGCCGCCTCGCCGCCTGGCACACCGCTGCGTGCCTTCGCCGCCTGCCAAAGCACTGCGTGCCTTCGCCGCCTCGCTGCTTAGCAAACGCCCTAGTAGCGCCGAAGGGACACAGCGCTTTTGTAGGCGCCGAAGGCACGTGGCGCTTTGCTAAGGCACGAGGCAGCGAAGCCACCAAGCGATCTGGTAGTCGTCGACGGCATACGGCGCTTTGCTAGGTGGCGAGGCAGCGAAGGCACGCAGCGCTTTGCTCGGCGTCGAGGAGTCGAAGGCAGGCGGTGCTTTGCTAGGAGCCGAAGGAACACGGCGCTTTGCTTGGCGGCGAAGGAAAACGGCGCTTTGCTAGGCGGCGAGGAGGCGAAGCGATTTGGGAGGCGGCAAAGGGACGCGGCGCTTTGCTAGGCGGCGAGGGCGAAAAGGCACGCAGCGCTTTCTTAAGCAGCGAGGCGGCGAAGGCACGCGCTGCTTTGCTAGGCGGCGAGGGTCACAGCGGTGTGCTAGTCGGCGAGGCGCTGAAGGGACACGGCAATTTGCTAGGCGGCGAGGCGCCGAAGCCATTTGAGAGGCGGCGAGGGCGAAAAGGGACGCAGCGGTGTGCTAGGCGGCGGAGGCACGCAGCGCTTTGCTCGGCGCCGAGGAGGCGAAGGCAGGCGGTGCTTTGCTAGGAGCCGAAGGAACACGGCGCTTTGCTTGGCACCCACACGACGCGGAGCTTTGCTAGGCGGCGAAGGCAGACGATGCTTTGCGAGGCAGCGAGGCGACGAAGGGAGGCAGCGCTTTGCTAGGCGGCGAAGCGACAAAGTGATCTGGGAGGCGGCGAAGGGACTCGGCGCTCAGCTAGGCGGCGAGGCGGCGAAGAGATGCAGCGCTTTCTTAGGCGGCGAGGCGGCGAAGGTACGCAGCGGTGTGCGAGGCGGCGAAGGCACGCAGTGCTTTGCCAGGCGGCGAAGGCACGCGGCGCTTTGCTAGGCGGCGAACGCCCTCGTTGCTTTGCTAGGCGGCGAAGGAAGAAGGCGCTTTGCTAGGCGGCGATGGGAGGCGACGATTTGCTAGGCGGCGAGGCAGCGAAGGGACGAAGCAATTTGGGAGGAAGCGAACGCACACGGCGATTTGGTAGGCGGCGAGGGGGCGAAGGCACGCGCTGCCTTGCTAGGCGGCAAAGGGTCACAGCGGTGTGCTAGTCGGCGAGGCGCTGAAGGGACACGGCGCTTTGCTAGGCGGCGAGGCGGCGAAGGGACGAAGCGATTTGCTAGGCGGCGATTCGGTGCCTCGCAGAAGAACTAAGCACTGTGCACGTTGCCTGTCTCACAAACAAGCACACCGCTGCGTCTCTTCGCTGCCTCGCCAGCTAGCAAAGTGCTGCCTCGCTTCGCCTCCACGCCAAAAAGCAATCCGCCATGCAACCGCGCCACGTGCTGGACAAGCAAAGTGCTGCGTCTCTTCGCTGCCTCGCCCAACAACGAGCCACTGTGCACGTTGGCTGTCTCACAGACAAGCAGACTGATGAAGCTGTTCGCTGCCTCGCCAACAAGCAAAGCGCTCGATCTCGTCGCTGCCTCGCAAACTAAGCAACCCATGCGACCCTTTGCCGCCTGCCAAAGCACTGCGTCCCTCCGCCGCCTCGCCGCCTGCCAAAGCGCCGCGTCTGCTCGCCACCTCACCGCCTAGCACAGCGCTGCCTCCCTTTTCCCCCTCGCCGCCTCTCACACCGCTTCGTCCCCTCGCGCTCGCCGTCTACCAAAGCGCTGCGTCCCTCCCGCCCTCGCCGCCTGGCAAACGGCTGCGTCCTTCAGCGCGTTGGCGCCTCGCCGCATGGCAGCCTAGCAAAGCGCTGCGTGCCTTCGCTGCCTGGCAAAGCGCCGTGTCCCTTCGCCGCCTCGCCGCCTAGCAAAGCGCCGTGTCCCTTCAGCGCCTCGCCGACTAGCACAACGCCGTGACCCTTGGACGCCTAGCAAAGCAGCGCGTGCCTTCGCCGCCTAAGAAAGCGCTGCGTGCCTTTTCGCCCTCGCCGCCTAGCAAAGAGCCGTGTCCCTTCGCCGCCTCGCCGCCTCCCAAAGCGCTGCGTCCCTCCGCCGCCTCGCCGCCTGGCACACCGCTGCGTGCCTTCGCCGCCTGCCAAAGCACTGCGTGCCTTCGCCGCCTCGCTGCTTAGCAAAGGCCCTAGTAGCGCCGAAGGGACACAGCGCTTTTGTAGGCGCCGAAGGCACGTGGCGCTTTGCTAAGGCACGAGGCAGCGAAGCCACCAAGCGATCTGGTAGTCGTCGACGGCATACGGCGCTTTGCTAGGTGGCGAGGCAGCGAAGGCACGCAGCGCTTTGCTCGGCGTCGAGGAGTCGAAGGCAGGCGGTGCTTTGCTAGGAGCCGAAGGAACACGGCGCTTTGCTTGGCGGCGAAGGAAAACGGCGCTTTGCTAGGCGGCGAGGAGGCGAAGCGATTTGGGAGGCGGCAAAGGGACGCGGCGCTTTGCTAGGCGGCGAGGGCGAAAAGGCACGCAGCGCTTTCTTAAGCAGCGAGGCGGCGAAGGCACGCGCTGCTTTGCTAGGCGGCGAGGGTCACAGCGGTGTGCTAGTCGGCGAGGCGCTGAAGGGACACGGCAATTTGCTAGGCGGCGAGGCGCCGAAGCCATTTGAGAGGCGGCGAGGGCGAAAAGGGACGCAGCGGTGTGCTAGGCGGCGGAGGCACGCAGCGCTTTGCTCGGCGCCGAGGAGTCGAAGGCAGGCGGTGCTTTGCTAGGAGCCGAAGGAACACGGCGCTTTGCTTGGCACCCACACGACGCGGAGCTTTGCTAGGCGGCGAAGGCAGACGATGCTTTGCGAGGCAGCGAGGCGACGAAGGGAGGCAGCGCTTTGCTAGGCGGCGAAGCGACAAAGTGATCTGGGAGGCGGCGAAGGGACTCGGCGCTCAGCTAGGCGGCGAGGCGGCGAAGAGATGCAGCGCTTTCTTAGGCGGCGAGGCGGCGAAGGTACGCAGCGGTGTGCGAGGCGGCGAAGGCACGCAGTGCTTTGCCAGGCGGCGAAGGCACGCGGCGCTTTGCTAGGCGGCGAACGCCCTCGTTGCTTTGCTAGGCGGCGAAGGAAGAAGGCGCTTTGCTAGGCGGCGATGGGAGGCGACGATTTGCTAGGCGGCGAGGCAGCGAAGGGACGAAGCAATTTGGGAGGAAGCGAACGCACACGGCGATTTGGTAGGCGGCGAGGGGGCGAAGGCACGCGCTGCCTTGCTAGGCGGCAAAGGGTCACAGCGGTGTGCTAGTCGGCGAGGCGCTGAAGGGACACGGCGCTTTGCTAGGCGGCGAGGCGGCGAAGGGACGAAGCGATTTGCTAGGCGGCGATTCGGTGCCTCGCAGAAGAACTAAGCACTGTGCACGTTGCCTGTCTCACAAACAAGCACACCGCTGCGTCTCTTCGCTGCCTCGCCAGCTAGCAAAGTGCTGCCTCGCTTCGCCTCCACGCCAAAAAGCAATCCGCCATGCAACCGCGCCACGTGCTGGACAAGCAAAGTGCTGCGTCTCTTCGCTGCCTCGCCCAACAACGAGCCACTGTGCACGTTGGCTGTCTCACAGACAAGCAGACTGATGAAGCTGTTCGCTGCCTCGCCAACAAGCAAAGCGCTCGATCTCGTCGCTGCCTCGCAAACTAAGCAACCCATGCGACCCTTTGCCGCCTGCCAAAGCACTGCGTCCCTCCGCCGCCTCGCCGCCTGCCAAAGCGCCGCGTCTGCTCGCCACCTCACCGCCTAGCACAGCGCTGCCTCCCTTTTCCCCCTCGCCGCCTCTCACACCGCTTCGTCCCCTCGCGCTCGCCGTCTACCAAAGCGCTGCGTCCCTCCCGCCCTCGCCGCCTGGCAAACGGCTGCGTCCTTCAGCGCGTTGGCGCCTCGCCGCATGGCAGCCTAGCAAAGCGCTGCGTGCCTTCGCTGCCTGGCAAAGCGCCGTGTCCCTTCGCCGCCTCGCCGCCTAGCAAAGCGCCGTGTCCCTTCAGCGCCTCGCCGACTAGCACAACGCCGTGACCCTTGGACGCCTAGCAAAGCAGCGCGTGCCTTCGCCGCCTAAGAAAGCGCTGCGTGCCTTTTCGCCCTCGCCGCCTAGCAAAGAGCCGTGTCCCTTCGCCGCCTCGCCGCCTCCCAAAGCGCTGCGTCCCTCCGCCGCCTCGCCGCCTGGCACACCGCTGCGTGCCTTCGCCGCCTGCCAAAGCACTGCGTGCCTTCGCCGCCTCGCTGCTTAGCAAAGGCCCTAGTAGCGCCGAAGGGACACAGCGCTTTTGTAGGCGCCGAAGGCACGTGGCGCTTTGCTAAGGCACGAGGCAGCGAAGCCACCAAGCGATCTGGTAGTCGTCGACGGCATACGGCGCTTTGCTAGGTGGCGAGGCAGCGAAGGCACGCAGCGCTTTGCTCGGCGTCGAGGAGTCGAAGGCAGGCGGTGCTTTGCTAGGAGCCGAAGGAACACGGCGCTTTGCTTGGCGGCGAAGGAAAACGGCGCTTTGCTAGGCGGCGAGGAGGCGAAGCGATTTGGGAGGCGGCAAAGGGACGCGGCGCTTTGCTAGGCGGCGAGGGCGAAAAGGCACGCAGCGCTTTCTTAAGCAGCGAGGCGGCGAAGGCACGCGCTGCTTTGCTAGGCGGCGAGGGTCACAGCGGTGTGCTAGTCGGCGAGGCGCTGAAGGGACACGGCAATTTGCTAGGCGGCGAGGCGCCGAAGCCATTTGAGAGGCGGCGAGGGCGAAAAGGGACGCAGCGGTGTGCTAGGCGGCGGAGGCACGCAGCGCTTTGCTCGGCGCCGAGGAGTCGAAGGCAGGCGGTGCTTTGCTAGGAGCCGAAGGAACACGGCGCTTTGCTTGGCACCCACACGACGCGGAGCTTTGCTAGGCGGCGAAGGCAGACGATGCTTTGCGAGGCAGCGAGGCGACGAAGGGAGGCAGCGCTTTGCTAGGCGGCGAAGCGACAAAGTGATCTGGGAGGCGGCGAAGGGACTCGGCGCTCAGCTAGGCGGCGAGGCGGCGAAGAGATGCAGCGCTTTCTTAGGCGGCGAGGCGGCGAAGGTACGCAGCGGTGTGCGAGGCGGCGAAGGCACGCAGTGCTTTGCCAGGCGGCGAAGGCACGCGGCGCTTTGCTAGGCGGCGAACGCCCTCGTTGCTTTGCTAGGCGGCGAAGGAAGAAGGCGCTTTGCTAGGCGGCGATGGGAGGCGACGATTTGCTAGGCGGCGAGGCAGCGAAGGGACGAAGCAATTTGGGAGGAAGCGAACGCACACGGCGATTTGGTAGGCGGCGAGGGGGCGAAGGCACGCGCTGCCTTGCTAGGCGGCAAAGGGTCACAGCGGTGTGCTAGTCGGCGAGGCGCTGAAGGGACACGGCGCTTTGCTAGGCGGCGAGGCGGCGAAGGGACGAAGCGATTTGCTAGGCGGCGATTCGGTGCCTCGCAGAAGAACTAAGCACTGTGCACGTTGCCTGTCTCACAAACAAGCACACCGCTGCGTCTCTTCGCTGCCTCGCCAGCTAGCAAAGTGCTGCCTCGCTTCGCCTCCACGCCAAAAAGCAATCCGCCATGCAACCGCGCCACGTGCTGGACAAGCAAAGTGCTGCGTCTCTTCGCTGCCTCGCCCAACAACGAGCCACTGTGCACGTTGGCTGTCTCACAGACAAGCAGACTGATGAAGCTGTTCGCTGCCTCGCCAACAAGCAAAGCGCTCGATCTCGTCGCTGCCTCGCAAACTAAGCAACCCATGCGACCCTTTGCCGCCTGCCAAAGCACTGCGTCCCTCCGCCGCCTCGCCGCCTGCCAAAGCGCCGCGTCTGCTCGCCACCTCACCGCCTAGCACAGCGCTGCCTCCCTTTTCCCCCTCGCCGCCTCTCACACCGCTTCGTCCCCTCGCGCTCGCCGTCTACCAAAGCGCTGCGTCCCTCCCGCCCTCGCCGCCTGGCAAACGGCTGCGTCCTTCAGCGCGTTGGCGCCTCGCCGCATGGCAGCCTAGCAAAGCGCTGCGTGCCTTCGCTGCCTGGCAAAGCGCCGTGTCCCTTCGCCGCCTCGCCGCCTAGCAAAGCGCCGTGTCCCTTCAGCGCCTCGCCGACTAGCACAACGCCGTGACCCTTGGACGCCTAGCAAAGCAGCGCGTGCCTTCGCCGCCTAAGAAAGCGCTGCGTGCCTTTTCGCCCTCGCCGCCTAGCAAAGAGCCGTGTCCCTTCGCCGCCTCGCCGCCTCCCAAAGCGCTGCGTCCCTCCGCCGCCTCGCCGCCTGGCACACCGCTGCGTGCCTTCGCCGCCTGCCAAAGCACTGCGTGCCTTCGCCGCCTCGCTGCTTAGCAAACGCCCTAGTAGCGCCGAAGGGACACAGCGCTTTTGTAGGCGCCGAAGGCACGTGGCGCTTTGCTAAGGCACGAGGCAGCGAAGCCACCAAGCGATCTGGTAGTCGTCGACGGCATACGGCGCTTTGCTAGGTGGCGAGGCAGCGAAGGCACGCAGCGCTTTGCTCGGCGTCGAGGAGTCGAAGGCAGGCGGTGCTTTGCTAGGAGCCGAAGGAACACGGCGCTTTGCTTGGCGGCGAAGGAAAACGGCGCTTTGCTAGGCGGCGAGGAGGCGAAGCGATTTGGGAGGCGGCAAAGGGACGCGGCGCTTTGCTAGGCGGCGAGGGCGAAAAGGCACGCAGCGCTTTCTTAAGCAGCGAGGCGGCGAAGGCACGCGCTGCTTTGCTAGGCGGCGAGGGTCACAGCGGTGTGCTAGTCGGCGAGGCGCTGAAGGGACACGGCAATTTGCTAGGCGGCGAGGCGCCGAAGCCATTTGAGAGGCGGCGAGGGCGAAAAGGGACGCAGCGGTGTGCTAGGCGGCGGAGGCACGCAGCGCTTTGCTCGGCGCCGAGGAGGCGAAGGCAGGCGGTGCTTTGCTAGGAGCCGAAGGAACACGGCGCTTTGCTTGGCACCCACACGACGCGGAGCTTTGCTAGGCGGCGAAGGCAGACGATGCTTTGCGAGGCAGCGAGGCGACGAAGGGAGGCAGCGCTTTGCTAGGCGGCGAAGCGACAAAGTGATCTGGGAGGCGGCGAAGGGACTCGGCGCTCAGCTAGGCGGCGAGGCGGCGAAGAGATGCAGCGCTTTCTTAGGCGGCGAGGCGGCGAAGGTACGCAGCGGTGTGCGAGGCGGCGAAGGCACGCAGTGCTTTGCCAGGCGGCGAAGGCACGCGGCGCTTTGCTAGGCGGCGAACGCCCTCGTTGCTTTGCTAGGCGGCGAAGGAAGAAGGCGCTTTGCTAGGCGGCGATGGGAGGCGACGATTTGCTAGGCGGCGAGGCAGCGAAGGGACGAAGCAATTTGGGAGGAAGCGAACGCACACGGCGATTTGGTAGGCGGCGAGGGGGCGAAGGCACGCGCTGCCTTGCTAGGCGGCAAAGGGTCACAGCGGTGTGCTAGTCGGCGAGGCGCTGAAGGGACACGGCGCTTTGCTAGGCGGCGAGGCGGCGAAGGGACGAAGCGATTTGCTAGGCGGCGATTCGGTGCCTCGCAGAAGAACTAAGCACTGTGCACGTTGCCTGTCTCACAAACAAGCACACCGCTGCGTCTCTTCGCTGCCTCGCCAGCTAGCAAAGTGCTGCCTCGCTTCGCCTCCACGCCAAAAAGCAATCCGCCATGCAACCGCGCCACGTGCTGGACAAGCAAAGTGCTGCGTCTCTTCGCTGCCTCGCCCAACAACGAGCCACTGTGCACGTTGGCTGTCTCACAGACAAGCAGACTGATGAAGCTGTTCGCTGCCTCGCCAACAAGCAAAGCGCTCGATCTCGTCGCTGCCTCGCAAACTAAGCAACCCATGCGACCCTTTGCCGCCTGCCAAAGCACTGCGTCCCTCCGCCGCCTCGCCGCCTGCCAAAGCGCCGCGTCTGCTCGCCACCTCACCGCCTAGCACAGCGCTGCCTCCCTTTTCCCCCTCGCCGCCTCTCACACCGCTTCGTCCCCTCGCGCTCGCCGTCTACCAAAGCGCTGCGTCCCTCCCGCCCTCGCCGCCTGGCAAACGGCTGCGTCCTTCAGCGCGTTGGCGCCTCGCCGCATGGCAGCCTAGCAAAGCGCTGCGTGCCTTCGCTGCCTGGCAAAGCGCCGTGTCCCTTCGCCGCCTCGCCGCCTAGCAAAGCGCCGTGTCCCTTCAGCGCCTCGCCGACTAGCACAACGCCGTGACCCTTGGACGCCTAGCAAAGCAGCGCGTGCCTTCGCCGCCTAAGAAAGCGCTGCGTGCCTTTTCGCCCTCGCCGCCTAGCAAAGAGCCGTGTCCCTTCGCCGCCTCGCCGCCTCCCAAAGCGCTGCGTCCCTCCGCCGCCTCGCCGCCTGGCACACCGCTGCGTGCCTTCGCCGCCTGCCAAAGCACTGCGTGCCTTCGCCGCCTCGCTGCTTAGCAAACGCCCTAGTAGCGCCGAAGGGACACAGCGCTTTTGTAGGCGCCGAAGGCACGTGGCGCTTTGCTAAGGCACGAGGCAGCGAAGCCACCAAGCGATCTGGTAGTCGTCGACGGCATACGGCGCTTTGCTAGGTGGCGAGGCAGCGAAGGCACGCAGCGCTTTGCTCGGCGTCGAGGAGTCGAAGGCAGGCGGTGCTTTGCTAGGAGCCGAAGGAACACGGCGCTTTGCTTGGCGGCGAAGGAAAACGGCGCTTTGCTAGGCGGCGAGGAGGCGAAGCGATTTGGGAGGCGGCAAAGGGACGCGGCGCTTTGCTAGGCGGCGAGGGCGAAAAGGCACGCAGCGCTTTCTTAAGCAGCGAGGCGGCGAAGGCACGCGCTGCTTTGCTAGGCGGCGAGGGTCACAGCGGTGTGCTAGTCGGCGAGGCGCTGAAGGGACACGGCAATTTGCTAGGCGGCGAGGCGCCGAAGCCATTTGAGAGGCGGCGAGGGCGAAAAGGGACGCAGCGGTGTGCTAGGCGGCGGAGGCACGCAGCGCTTTGCTCGGCGCCGAGGAGTCGAAGGCAGGCGGTGCTTTGCTAGGAGCCGAAGGAACACGGCGCTTTGCTTGGCACCCACACGACGCGGAGCTTTGCTAGGCGGCGAAGGCAGACGATGCTTTGCGAGGCAGCGAGCCGACGAAGGGAGGCAGCGCTTTGCTAGGCGGCGAAGCGACAAAGTGATCTGGGAGGCGGCGAAGGGACTCGGCGCTCAGCTAGGCGGCGAGGCGGCGAAGAGATGCAGCGCTTTCTTAGGCGGCGAGGCGGCGAAGGTACGCAGCGGTGTGCGAGGCGGCGAAGGCACGCAGTGCTTTGCCAGGCGGCGAAGGCACGCGGCGCTTTGCTAGGCGGCGAACGCCCTCGTTGCTTTGCTAGGCGGCGAAGGAAGAAGGCGCTTTGCTAGGCGGCGATGGGAGGCGACGATTTGCTAGGCGGCGAGGCAGCGAAGGGACGAAGCAATTTGGGAGGAAGCGAACGCACACGGCGATTTGGTAGGCGGCGAGGGGGCGAAGGCACGCGCTGCCTTGCTAGGCGGCAAAGGGTCACAGCGGTGTGCTAGTCGGCGAGGCGCTGAAGGGACACGGCGCTTTGCTAGGCGGCGAGGCGGCGAAGGGACGAAGCGATTTGCTAGGCGGCGATTCGGTGCCTCGCAGAAGAACTAAGCACTGTGCACGTTGGCTGTCTCACAGACAAGCAGACTGATGAAGCTGTTCGCTGCCTCGCCAACAAGCAAAGCGCTCGATCTCGTCGCCGCCTCGCAAACTAAGCAACCCATGCGACCCTTTGCCGCCTGCCAAAGCACTGCGTCCCTCCGCCGCCTCGCCGCCTGCCAAAGCGCCGCGTCTGCTCGCCACCTCACCGCCTAGCACAGCGCTGCCTCCCTTTTCCCCCTCGCCGCCTCTCACACCGCTTCGTCCCCTCGCGCTCGCCGTCTACCAAAGCGCTGCGTCCCTCCCGCCCTCGCCGCCTGGCAAACGGCTGCGTCCTTCAGCGCGTTGGCGCCTCGCCGCATGGCAGCCTAGCAAAGCGCTGCGTGCCTTCGCTGCCTGGCAAAGCGCCGTGTCCCTTCGCCGCCTCGCCGCCTAGCAAAGCGCCGTGTCCCTTCAGCGCCTCGCCGACTAGCACAACGCCGTGACCCTTGGACGCCTAGCAAAGCAGCGCGTGCCTTCGCCGCCTAAGAAAGCGCTGCGTGCCTTTTCGCCCTCGCCGCCTAGCAAAGAGCCGTGTCCCTTCGCCGCCTCGCCGCCTCCCAAAGCGCTGCGTCCCTCCGCCGCCTCGCCGCCTGGCACACCGCTGCGTGCCTTCGCCGCCTGCCAAAGCACTGCGTGCCTTCGCCGCCTCGCTGCTTAGCAAACGCCCTAGTAGCGCCGAAGGGACACAGCGCTTTTGTAGGCGCCGAAGGCACGTGGCGCTTTGCTAAGGCACGAGGCAGCGAAGCCACCAAGCGATCTGGTAGTCGTCGACGGCATACGGCGCTTTGCTAGGTGGCGAGGCAGCGAAGGCACGCAGCGCTTTGCTCGGCGTCGAGGAGTCGAAGGCAGGCGGTGCTTTGCTAGGAGCCGAAGGAACACGGCGCTTTGCTTGGCGGCGAAGGAAAACGGCGCTTTGCTAGGCGGCGAGGAGGCGAAGCGATTTGGGAGGCGGCAAAGGGACGCGGCGCTTTGCTAGGCGGCGAGGGCGAAAAGGCACGCAGCGCTTTCTTAAGCAGCGAGGCGGCGAAGGCACGCGCTGCTTTGCTAGGCGGCGAGGGTCACAGCGGTGTGCTAGTCGGCGAGGCGCTGAAGGGACACGGCAATTTGCTAGGCGGCGAGGCGCCGAAGCCATTTGAGAGGCGGCGAGGGCGAAAAGGGACGCAGCGGTGTGCTAGGCGGCGGAGGCACGCAGCGCTTTGCTCGGCGCCGAGGAGTCGAAGGCAGGCGGTGCTTTGCTAGGAGCCGAAGGAACACGGCGCTTTGCTTGGCACCCACACGACGCGGAGCTTTGCTAGGCGGCGAAGCGACAAAGTGATCTGGGAGGCGGCGAAGGGACTCGGCGCTTAGCTAGGCGGCGAGGCGGCGAAGAGATGCAGCGCTTTCTTAGGCGGCGAGGCGGCGAAGGTACGCAGCGGTGTGCGAGGCGGCGAAGGCACGCAGTGCTTTGCCAGGCGGCGAAGGCACGCGGCGCTTTGCTAGGCGGCGAACGCCCTCGTTGCTTTGCTAGGCGGCGAAGGAAGAAGGCGCTTTGCTAGGCGGCGATGGGAGGCGACGATTTGCTAGGCGGCGAGGCAGCGAAGGGACGAAGCAATTTGGGAGGAAGCGAACGCACACGGCGATTTGGTAGGCGGCGAGGGGGCGAAGGCACGCGCTGCCTTGCTAGGCGGCAAAGGGTCACAGCGGTGTGCTAGTCGGCGAGGCGCTGAAGGGACACGGCGCTTTGCTAGGCGGCGAGGCGGCGAAGGGACGAAGCGATTTGCTAGGCGGCGATTCGGTGCCTCGCAGAAGAACTAAGCACTGTGCACGTTGGCTGTCTCACAGACAAGCAGACTGATGAAGCTGTTCGCTGCCTCGCCAACAAGCAAAGCGCTCGATCTCGTCGCTGCCTCGCAAACTAAGCAACCCATGCGACCCTTTGCCGCCTGCCAAAGCACTGCGTCCCTCCGCCGCCTCGCCGCCTGCCAAAGCGCCGCGTCTGCTCGCCACCTCACCGCCTAGCACAGCGCTGCCTCCCTTTTCCCCCTCGCCGCCTCTCACACCGCTTCGTCCCCTCGCGCTCGCCGTCTACCAAAGCGCTGCGTCCCTCCCGCCCTCGCCGCCTGGCAAACGGCTGCGTCCTTCAGCGCGTTGGCGCCTCGCCGCATGGCAGCCTAGCAAAGCGCTGCGTGCCTTCGCTGCCTGGCAAAGCGCCGTGTCCCTTCGCCGCCTCGCCGCCTAGCAAAGCGCCGTGTCCCTTCAGCGCCTCGCCGACTAGCACAACGCCGTGACCCTTGGACGCCTAGCAAAGCAGCGCGTGCCTTCGCCGCCTAAGAAAGCGCTGCGTGCCTTTTCGCCCTCGCCGCCTAGCAAAGAGCCGTGTCCCTTCGCCGCCTCGCCGCCTCCCA
The DNA here is from genome assembly GCF_036417845.1 of Apteryx mantelli. NCBI lineage: Eukaryota > Metazoa > Chordata > Aves > Apterygiformes > Apterygidae > Apteryx > Apteryx mantelli. The sequence goes on from NW_027118809.1 coordinate 758,920, forward strand.
AAGCGCTGCGTCCCTCCGCCGCCTCGCCGCCTGGCACACCGCTGCGTGCCTTCGCCGCCTGCCAAAGCACTGCGTGCCTTCGCCGCCTCGCTGCTTAGCAAACGCCCTAGTAGCGCCGAAGGGACACAGCGCTTTTGTAGGCGCCGAAGGCACGTGGCGCTTTGCTAAGGCACGAGGCAGCGAAGCCACCAAGCGATCTGGTAGTCGTCGACGGCATACGGCGCTTTGCTAGGTGGCGAGGCAGCGAAGGCACGCAGCGCTTTGCTCGGCGTCGAGGAGTCGAAGGCAGGCGGTGCTTTGCTAGGAGCCGAAGGAACACGGCGCTTTGCTTGGCGGCGAAGGAAAACGGCGCTTTGCTAGGCGGCGAGGAGGCGAAGCGATTTGGGAGGCGGCAAAGGGACGCGGCGCTTTGCTAGGCGGCGAGGGCGAAAAGGCACGCAGCGCTTTCTTAAGCAGCGAGGCGGCGAAGGCACGCGCTGCTTTGCTAGGCGGCGAGGGTCACAGCGGTGTGCTAGTCGGCGAGGCGCTGAAGGGACACGGCAATTTGCTAGGCGGCGAGGCGCCGAAGCCATTTGAGAGGCGGCGAGGGCGAAAAGGGACGCAGCGGTGTGCTAGGCGGCGGAGGCACGCAGCGCTTTGCTCGGCGCCGAGGAGTCGAAGGCAGGCGGTGCTTTGCTAGGAGCCGAAGGAACACGGCGCTTTGCTTGGCACCCACACGACGCGGAGCTTTGCTAGGCGGCGAAGGCAGACGATGCTTTGCGAGGCAGCGAGGCGACGAAGGGAGGCAGCGCTTTGCTAGGCGGCGAAGCGACAAAGTGATCTGGGAGGCGGCGAAGGGACTCGGCGCTCAGCTAGGCGGCGAGGCGGCGAAGAGATGCAGCGCTTTCTTAGGCGGCGAGGCGGCGAAGGTACGCAGCGGTGTGCGAGGCGGCGAAGGCACGCAGTGCTTTGCCAGGCGGCGAAGGCACGCGGCGCTTTGCTAGGCGGCGAACGCCCTCGTTGCTTTGCTAGGCGGCGAAGGAAGAAGGCGCTTTGCTAGGCGGCGATGGGAGGCGACGATTTGCTAGGCGGCGAGGCAGCGAAGGGACGAAGCAATTTGGGAGGAAGCGAACGCACACGGCGATTTGGTAGGCGGCGAGGGGGCGAAGGCACGCGCTGCCTTGCTAGGCGGCAAAGGGTCACAGCGGTGTGCTAGTCGGCGAGGCGCTGAAGGGACACGGCGCTTTGCTAGGCGGCGAGGCGGCGAAGGGACGAAGCGATTTGCTAGGCGGCGATTCGGTGCCTCGCAGAAGAACTAAGCACTGTGCACGTTGGCTGTCTCACAGACAAGCAGACTGATGAAGCTGTTCGCTGCCTCGCCAACAAGCAAAGCGCTCGATCTCGTCGCTGCCTCGCAAACTAAGCAACCCATGCGACCCTTTGCCGCCTGCCAAAGCACTGCGTCCCTCCGCCGCCTCGCCGCCTGCCAAAGCGCCGCGTCTGCTCGCCACCTCACCGCCTAGCACAGCGCTGCCTCCCTTTTCCCCCTCGCCGCCTCTCACACCGCTTCGTCCCCTCGCGCTCGCCGTCTACCAAAGCGCTGCGTCCCTCCCGCCCTCGCCGCCTGGCAAACGGCTGCGTCCTTCAGCGCGTTGGCGCCTCGCCGCATGGCAGCCTAGCAAAGCGCTGCGTGCCTTCGCTGCCTGGCAAAGCGCCGTGTCCCTTCGCCGCCTCGCCGCCTAGCAAAGCGCCGTGTCCCTTCAGCGCCTCGCCGACTAGCACAACGCCGTGACCCTTGGACGCCTAGCAAAGCAGCGCGTGCCTTCGCCGCCTAAGAAAGCGCTGCGTGCCTTTTCGCCCTCGCCGCCTAGCAAAGAGCCGTGTCCCTTCGCCGCCTCGCCGCCTCCCAAAGCGCTGCGTCCCTCCGCCGCCTCGCCGCCTGGCACACCGCTGCGTGCCTTCGCCGCCTGCCAAAGCACTGCGTGCCTTCGCCGCCTCGCTGCTTAGCAAACGCCCTAGTAGCGCCGAAGGGACACAGCGCTTTTGTAGGCGCCGAAGGCACGTGGCGCTTTGCTAAGGCACGAGGCAGCGAAGCCACCAAGCGATCTGGTAGTCGTCGACGGCATACGGCGCTTTGCTAGGTGGCGAGGCAGCGAAGGCACGCAGCGCTTTGCTCGGCGCCGAGGAGTCGAAGGCAGGCGGTGCTTTGCTAGGAGCCGAAGGAACACGGCGCTTTGCTTGGCACCCACACGACGCGGAGCTTTGCTAGGCGGCGAAGGCAGACGATGCTTTGCGAGGCAGCGAGGCGACGAAGGGAGGCAGCGCTTTGCTAGGCGGCGAAGCGACAAAGTGATCTGGGAGGCGGCGAAGGGACTCGGCGCTCAGCTAGGCGGCGAGGCGGCGAAGAGATGCAGCGCTTTCTTAGGCGGCGAGGCGGCGAAGGTACGCAGCGGTGTGCGAGGCGGCGAAGGCACGCAGTGCTTTGCCAGGCGGCGAAGGCACGCGGCGCTTTGCTAGGCGGCGAACGCCCTCGTTGCTTTGCTAGGCGGCGAAGGAAGAAGGCGCTTTGCTAGGCGGCGATGGGAGGCGACGATTTGCTAGGCGGCGAGGCAGCGAAGGGACGAAGCAATTTGGGAGGAAGCGAACGCACACGGCGATTTGGTAGGCGGCGAGGGGGCGAAGGCACGCGCTGCCTTGCTAGGCGGCAAAGGGTCACAGCGGTGTGCTAGTCGGCGAGGCGCTGAAGGGACACGGCGCTTTGCTAGGCGGCGAGGCGGCGAAGGGACGAAGCGATTTGCTAGGCGGCGATTCGGTGCCTCGCAGAAGAACTAAGCACTGTGCACGTTGGCTGTCTCACAGACAAGCAGACTGATGAAGCTGTTCGCTGCCTCGCCAACAAGCAAAGCGCTCGATCTCGTCGCTGCCTCGCAAACTAAGCAACCCATGCGACCCTTTGCCGCCTGCCAAAGCACTGCGTCCCTCCGCCGCCTCGCCGCCTGCCAAAGCGCCGCGTCTGCTCGCCACCTCACCGCCTAGCACAACGCTGCCTCCCTTTTCCCCCTCGCCGCCTCTCACACCGCTTCGTCCCCTCGCGCTCGCCGTCTACCAAAGCGCTGCGTCCCTCCCGCTCGCCGCCTGGCAAACGGCTGCGTCCTTCAGCGCGTTGGCGCCTCGCCGCATGGCAGCCTAGCAAAGCGCTGCGTGCCTTCGCTGCCTGGCAAAGCGCCGTGTCCCTTCGCCGCCTCGCCGCCTAGCAAAGCGCCGTGTCCCTTCAGCGCCTCGCCGACTAGCACAACGCCGTGACCCTTGGACGCCTAGCAAAGCAGCGCGTGCCTTCGCCGCCTAAGAAAGCGCTGCGTGCCTTTTCGCCCTCGCCGCCTAGCAAAGAGCCGTGTCCCTTCGCCGCCTCGCCGCCTCCCAAAGCGCTGCGTCCCTCCGCCGCCTCGCCGCCTGGCACACCGCTGCGTGCCTTCGCCGCCTGCCAAAGCACTGCGTGCCTTCGCCGCCTCGCTGCTTAGCAAACGCCCTAGTAGCGCCGAAGGGACACAGCGCTTTTGTAGGCGCCGAAGGCACGTGGCGCTTTGCTAAGGCACGAGGCAGCGAAGCCACCAAGCGATCTGGTAGTCGTCGACGGCATACGGCGCTTTGCTAGGTGGCGAGGCAGCGAAGGCACGCAGCGCTTTGCTCGGCGTCGAGGAGTCGAAGGCAGGCGGTGCTTTGCTAGGAGCCGAAGGAACACGGCGCTTTGCTTGGCGGCGAAGGAAAACGGCGCTTTGCTAGGCGGCGAGGAGGCGAAGCGATTTGGGAGGCGGCAAAGGGACGCGGCGCTTTGCTAGGCGGCGAGGGCGAAAAGGCACGCAGCGCTTTCTTAAGCAGCGAGGCGGCGAAGGCACGCGCTGCTTTGCTAGGCGGCGAGGGTCACAGCGGTGTGCTAGTCGGCGAGGCGCTGAAGGGACACGGCAATTTGCTAGGCGGCGAGGCGCCGAAGCCATTTGAGAGGCGGCGAGGGCGAAAAGGGACGCAGCGGTGTGCTAGGCGGCGGAGGCACGCAGCGCTTTGCTCGGCGCCGAGGAGTCGAAGGCAGGCGGTGCTTTGCTAGGAGCCGAAGGAACACGGCGCTTTGCTTGGCACCCACACGACGCGGAGCTTTGCTAGGCGGCGAAGCGACAAAGTGATCTGGGAGGCGGCGAAGGGACTCGGCGCTTAGCTAGGCGGCGAGGCGGCGAAGAGATGCAGCGCTTTCTTAGGCGGCGAGGCGGCGAAGGTACGCAGCGGTGTGCGAGGCGGCGAAGGCACGCAGTGCTTTGCCAGGCGGCGAAGGCACGCGGCGCTTTGCTAGGCGGCGAACGCCCTCGTTGCTTTGCTAGGCGGCGAAGGAAGAAGGCGCTTTGCTAGGCGGCGATGGGAGGCGACGATTTGCTAGGCGGCGAGGCAGCGAAGGGACGAAGCAATTTGGGAGGAAGCGAACGCACACGGCGATTTGGTAGGCGGCGAGGGGGCGAAGGCACGCGCTGCCTTGCTAGGCGGCAAAGGGTCACAGCGGTGTGCTAGTCGGCGAGGCGCTGAAGGGACACGGCGCTTTGCTAGGCGGCGAGGCGGCGAAGGGACGAAGCGATTTGCTAGGCGGCGATTCGGTGCCTCGCAGAAGAACTAAGCACTGTGCACGTTGGCTGTCTCACAGACAAGCAGACTGATGAAGCTGTTCGCTGCCTCGCCAACAAGCAAAGCGCTCGATCTCTTCGCTGCCTCGCAAACTAAGCAACCCATGCGACCCTTTGCCGCCTGCCAAAGCACTGCGTCCCTCCGCCGCCTCGCCGCCTGCCAAAGCGCCGCGTCTGCTCGCCACCTCACCGCCTAGCACAGCGCTGCCTCCCTTTTCCCCCTCGCCGCCTCTCACACCGCTTCGTCCCCTCGCGCTCGCCGTCTACCAAAGCGCTGCGTCCCTCCCGCCCTCGCCGCCTGGCAAACGGCTGCGTCCTTCAGCGCGTTGGCGCCTCGCCGCATGGCAGCCTAGCAAAGCGCTGCGTGCCTTCGCTGCCTGGCAAAGCGCCGTGTCCCTTCGCCGCCTCGCCGCCTAGCAAAGCGCCGTGTCCCTTCAGCGCCTCGCCGACTAGCACAACGCCGTGACCCTTGGACGCCTAGCAAAGCAGCGCGTGCCTTCGCCGCCTAAGAAAGCGCTGCGTGCCTTTTCGCCCTCGCCGCCTAGCAAAGAGCCGTGTCCCTTCGCCGCCTCGCCGCCTCCCAAAGCGCTGCGTCCCTCCGCCGCCTCGCCGCCTGGCACACCGCTGCGTGCCTTCGCCGCCTGCCAAAGCACTGCGTGCCTTCGCCGCCTCGCTGCTTAGCAAAGGCCCTAGTAGCGCCGAAGGGACACAGCGCTTTTGTAGGCGCCGAAGGCACGTGGCGCTTTGCTAAGGCACGAGGCAGCGAAGCCACCAAGCGATCTGGTAGTCGTCGACGGCATACGGCGCTTTGCTAGGTGGCGAGGCAGCGAAGGCACGCAGCGCTTTGCTCGGCGTCGAGGAGTCGAAGGCAGGCGGTGCTTTGCTAGGAGCCGAAGGAACACGGCGCTTTGCTTGGCGGCGAAGGAAAACGGCGCTTTGCTAGGCGGCGAGGAGGCGAAGCGATTTGGGAGGCGGCAAAGGGACGCGGCGCTTTGCTAGGCGGCGAGGGCGAAAAGGCACGCAGCGCTTTCTTAAGCAGCGAGGCGGCGAAGGCACGCGCTGCTTTGCTAGGCGGCGAGGGTCACAGCGGTGTGCTAGTCGGCGAGGCGCTGAAGGGACACGGCAATTTGCTAGGCGGCGAGGCGCCGAAGCCATTTGAGAGGCGGCGAGGGCGAAAAGGGACGCAGCGGTGTGCTAGGCGGCGGAGGCACGCAGCGCTTTGCTCGGCGCCGAGGAGTCGAAGGCAGGCGGTGCTTTGCTAGGAGCCGAAGGAACACGGCGCTTTGCTTGGCACCCACACGACGCGGAGCTTTGCTAGGCGGCGAAGCGACAAAGTGATCTGGGAGGCGGCGAAGGGACTCGGCGCTTAGCTAGGCGGCGAGGCGGCGAAGAGATGCAGCGCTTTCTTAGGCGGCGAGGCGGCGAAGGTACGCAGCGGTGTGCGAGGCGGCGAAGGCACGCAGTGCTTTGCCAGGCGGCGAAGGCACGCGGCGCTTTGCTAGGCGGCGAACGCCCTCGTTGCTTTGCTAGGCGGCGAAGGAAGAAGGCGCTTTGCTAGGCGGCGATGGGAGGCGACGATTTGCTAGGCGGCGAGGCAGCGAAGGGACGAAGCAATTTGGGAGGAAGCGAACGCACACGGCGATTTGGTAGGCGGCGAGGGGGCGAAGGCACGCGCTGCCTTGCTAGGCGGCAAAGGGTCACAGCGGTGTGCTAGTCGGCGAGGCGCTGAAGGGACACGGCGCTTTGCTAGGCGGCGAGGCGGCGAAGGGACGAAGCGATTTGCTAGGCGGCGATTCGGTGCCTCGCAGAAGAACTAAGCACTGTGCACGTTGGCTGTCTCACAGACAAGCAGACTGATGAAGCTGTTCGCTGCCTCGCCAACAAGCAAAGCGCTCGATCTCGTCGCTGCCTCGCAAACTAAGCAACCCATGCGACCCTTTGCCGCCTGCCAAAGCACTGCGTCCCTCCGCCGCCTCGCCGCCTGCCAAAGCGCCGCGTCTGCTCGCCACCTCACCGCCTAGCACAGCGCTGCCTCCCTTTTCCCCCTCGCCGCCTCTCACACCGCTTCGTCCCCTCGCGCTCGCCGTCTACCAAAGCGCTGCGTCCCTCCCGCCCTCGCCGCCTGGCAAACGGCTGCGTCCTTCAGCGCGTTGGCGCCTCGCCGCATGGCAGCCTAGCAAAGCGCTGCGTGCCTTCGCTGCCTGGCAAAGCGCCGTGTCCCTTCGCCGCCTCGCCGCCTAGCAAAGCGCCGTGTCCCTTCAGCGCCTCGCCGACTAGCACAACGCCGTGACCCTTGGACGCCTAGCAAAGCAGCGCGTGCCTTCGCCGCCTAAGAAAGCGCTGCGTGCCTTTTCGCCCTCGCCGCCTAGCAAAGAGCCGTGTCCCTTCGCCGCCTCGCCGCCTCCCAAAGCGCTGCGTCCCTCCGCCGCCTCGCCGCCTGGCACACCGCTGCGTGCCTTCGCCGCCTGCCAAAGCACTGCGTGCCTTCGCCGCCTCGCTGCTTAGCAAACGCCCTAGTAGCGCCGAAGGGACACAGCGCTTTTGTAGGCGCCGAAGGCACGTGGCGCTTTGCTAAGGCACGAGGCAGCGAAGCCACCAAGCGATCTGGTAGTCGTCGACGGCATACGGCGCTTTGCTAGGTGGCGAGGCAGCGAAGGCACGCAGCGCTTTGCTCGGCGTCGAGGAGTCGAAGGCAGGCGGTGCTTTGCTAGGAGCCGAAGGAACACGGCGCTTTGCTTGGCGGTGAAGGAAAACGGCGCTTTGCTAGGCGGCGAGGAGGCGAAGCGATTTGGGAGGCGGCAAAGGGACGCGGCGCTTTGCTAGGCGGCGAGGGCGAAAAGGCACGCAGCGCTTTCTTAAGCAGCGAGGCGGCGAAGGCACGCGCTGCTTTGCTAGGCGGCGAGGGTCACAGCGGTGTGCTAGTCGGCGAGGCGCTGAAGGGACACGGCAATTTGCTAGGCGGCGAGGCGCCGAAGCCATTTGAGAGGCGGCGAGGGCGAAAAGGGACGCAGCGGTGTGCTAGGCGGCGGAGGCACGCAGCGCTTTGCTCGGCGCCGAGGAGTCGAAGGCAGGCGGTGCTTTGCTAGGAGCCGAAGGAACACGGCGCTTTGCTTGGCACCCACACGACGCGGAGCTTTGCTAGGCGGCGAAGGCAGACGATGCTTTGCGAGGCAGCGAGGCGACGAAGGGAGGCAGCGCTTTGCTAGGCGGCGAAGCGACAAAGTGATCTGGGAGGCGGCGAAGGGACTCGGCGCTCAGCTAGGCGGCGAGGCGGCGAAGAGATGCAGCGCTTTCTTAGGCGGCGAGGCTGCGAAGGTACGCAGCGGTGTGCGAGGCGGCGAAGGCACGCAGTGCTTTGCCAGGCGGCGAAGGCACGCGGCGCTTTGCTAGGCGGCGAACGCCCTCGTTGCTTTGCTAGGCGGCGAAGGAAGAAGGCGCTTTGCTAGGCGGCGATGGGAGGCGACGATTTGCTAGGCGGCGAGGCAGCGAAGGGACGAAGCAATTTGGGAGGAAGCGAACGCACACGGCGATTTGGTAGGCGGCGAGGGGGCGAAGGCACGCGCTGCCTTGCTAGGCGGCAAAGGGTCACAGCGGTGTGCTAGTCGGCGAGGCGCTGAAGGGACACGGCGCTTTGCTAGGCGGCGAGGCGGCGAAGGGACGAAGCGATTTGCTAGGCGGCGATTCGGTGCCTCGCAGAAGAACTAAGCACTGTGCACGTTGGCTGTCTCACAGACAAGCAGACTGATGAAGCTGTTCGCTGCCTCGCCAACAAGCAAAGCGCTCGATCTCGTCGCTGCCTCGCAAACTAAGCAACCCATGCGACCCTTTGCCGCCTGCCAAAGCACTGCGTCCCTCCGCCGCCTCGCCGCCTGCCAAAGCGCCGCGTCTGCTCGCCACCTCACCGCCTAGCACAGCGCTGCCTCCCTTTTCCCCCTCGCCGCCTCTCACACCGCTTCGTCCCCTCGCGCTCGCCGTCTACCAAAGCGCTGCGTCCCTCCCGCCCTCGCCGCCTGGCAAACGGCTGCGTCCTTCAGCGCGTTGGCGCCTCGCCGCATGGCAGCCTAGCAAAGCGCTGCGTGCCTTCGCTGCCTGGCAAAGCGCCGTGTCCCTTCGCCGCCTCGCCGCCTAGCAAAGCGCCGTGTCCCTTCAGCGCCTCGCCGACTAGCACAACGCCGTGACCCTTGGACGCCTAGCAAAGCAGCGCGTGCCTTCGCCGCCTAAGAAAGCGCTGCGTGCCTTTTCGCCCTCGCCGCCTAGCAAAGAGCCGTGTCCCTTCGCCGCCTCGCCGCCTCCCAAAGCGCTGCGTCCCTCCGCCGCCTCGCCGCCTGGCACACCGCTGCGTGCCTTCGCCGCCTGCCAAAGCACTGCGTGCCTTCGCCGCCTCGCTGCTTAGCAAAGGCCCTAGTAGCGCCGAAGGGACACAGCGCTTTTGTAGGCGCCGAAGGCACGTGGCGCTTTGCTAAGGCACGAGGCAGCGAAGCCACCAAGCGATCTGGTAGTCGTCGACGGCATACGGCGCTTTGCTAGGTGGCGAGGCAGCGAAGGCACGCAGCGCTTTGCTCGGCGTCGAGGAGTCGAAGGCAGGCGGTGCTTTGCTAGGAGCCGAAGGAACACGGCGCTTTGCTTGGCGGCGAAGGAAAACGGCGCTTTGCTAGGCGGCGAGGAGGCGAAGCGATTTGGGAGGCGGCAAAGGGACGCGGCGCTTTGCTAGGCGGCGAGGGCGAAAAGGCACGCAGCGCTTTCTTAAGCAGCGAGGCGGCGAAGGCACGCGCTGCTTTGCTAGGCGGCGAGGGTCACAGCGGTGTGCTAGTCGGCGAGGCGCTGAAGGGACACGGCAATTTGCTAGGCGGCGAGGCGCCGAAGCCATTTGAGAGGCGGCGAGGGCGAAAAGGGACGCAGCGGTGTGCTAGGCGGCGGAGGCACGCAGCGCTTTGCTCGGCGCCGAGGAGTCGAAGGCAGGCGGTGCTTTGCTAGGAGCCGAAGGAACACGGCGCTTTGCTTGGCACCCACACGACGCGGAGCTTTGCTAGGCGGCGAAGCGACAAAGTGATCTGGGAGGCGGCGAAGGGACTCGGCGCTTAGCTAGGCGGCGAGGCGGCGAAGAGATGCAGCGCTTTCTTAGGCGGCGAGGCGGCGAAGGTACGCAGCGGTGTGCGAGGCGGCGAAGGCACGCAGTGCTTTGCCAGGCGGCGAAGGCACGCGGCGCTTTGCTAGGCGGCGAACGCCCTCGTTGCTTTGCTAGGCGGCGAAGGAAGAAGGCGCTTTGCTAGGCGGCGATGGGAGGCGACGATTTGCTAGGCGGCGAGGCAGCGAAGGGACGAAGCAATTTGGGAGGAAGCGAACGCACACGGCGATTTGGTAGGCGGCGAGGGGGCGAAGGCACGCGCTGCCTTGCTAGGCGGCAAAGGGTCACAGCGGTGTGCTAGTCGGCGAGGCGCTGAAGGGACACGGCGCTTTGCTAGGCGGCGAGGCGGCGAAGGGACGAAGCGATTTGCTAGGCGGCGATTCGGTGCCTCGCAGAAGAACTAAGCACTGTGCACGTTGGCTGTCTCACAGACAAGCAGACTGATGAAGCTGTTCGCTGCCTCGCCAACAAGCAAAGCGCTCGATCTCGTCGCTGCCTCGCAAACTAAGCAACCCATGCGACCCTTTGCCGCCTGCCAAAGCACTGCGTCCCTCCGCCGCCTCGCCGCCTGCCAAAGCGCCGCGTCTGCTCGCCACCTCACCGCCTAGCACAGCGCTGCCTCCCTTTTCCCCCTCGCCGCCTCTCACACCGCTTCGTCCCCTCGCGCTCGCCGTCTACCAAAGCGCTGCGTCCCTCCCGCCCTCGCCGCCTGGCAAACGGCTGCGTCCTTCAGCGCGTTGGCGCCTCGCCGCATGGCAGCCTAGCAAAGCGCTGCGTGCCTTCGCTGCCTGGCAAAGCGCCGTGTCCCTTCGCCGCCTCGCCGCCTAGCAAAGCGCCGTGTCCCTTCAGCGCCTCGCCGACTAGCACAACGCCGTGACCCTTGGACGCCTAGCAAAGCAGCGCGTGCCTTCGCCGCCTAAGAAAGCGCTGCGTGCCTTTTCGCCCTCGCCGCCTAGCAAAGAGCCGTGTCCCTTCGCCGCCTCGCCGCCTCCCAAAGCGCTGCGTCCCTCCGCCGCCTCGCCGCCTGGCACACCGCTGCGTGCCTTCGCCGCCTGCCAAAGCACTGCGTGCCTTCGCCGCCTCGCTGCTTAGCAAACGCCCTAGTAGCGCCGAAGGGACACAGCGCTTTTGTAGGCGCCGAAGGCACGTGGCGCTTTGCTAAGGCACGAGGCAGCGAAGCCACCAAGCGATCTGGTAGTCGTCGACGGCATACGGCGCTTTGCTAGGTGGCGAGGCAGCGAAGGCACGCAGCGCTTTGCTCGGCGTCGAGGAGTCGAAGGCAGGCGGTGCTTTGCTAGGAGCCGAAGGAACACGGCGCTTTGCTTGGCGGTGAAGGAAAACGGCGCTTTGCTAGGCGGCGAGGAGGCGAAGCGATTTGGGAGGCGGCAAAGGGACGCGGCGCTTTGCTAGGCGGCGAGGGCGAAAAGGCACGCAGCGCTTTCTTAAGCAGCGAGGCGGCGAAGGCACGCGCTGCTTTGCTAGGCGGCGAGGGTCACAGCGGTGTGCTAGTCGGCGAGGCGCTGAAGGGACACGGCAATTTGCTAGGCGGCGAGGCGCCGAAGCCATTTGAGAGGCGGCGAGGGCGAAAAGGGACGCAGCGGTGTGCTAGGCGGCGGAGGCACGCAGCGCTTTGCTCGGCGCCGAGGAGTCGAAGGCAGGCGGTGCTTTGCTAGGAGCCGAAGGAACACGGCGCTTTGCTTGGCACCCACACGACGCGGAGCTTTGCTAGGCGGCGAAGGCAGACGATGCTTTGCGAGGCAGCGAGGCGACGAAGGGAGGCAGCGCTTTGCTAGGCGGCGAAGCGACAAAGTGATCTGGGAGGCGGCGAAGGGACTCGGCGCTCAGCTAGGCGGCGAGGCGGCGAAGAGATGCAGCGCTTTCTTAGGCGGCGAGGCGGCGAAGGTACGCAGCGGTGTGCGAGGCGGCGAAGGCACGCAGTGCTTTGCCAGGCGGCGAAGGCACGCGGCGCTTTGCTAGGCGGCGAACGCCCTCGTTGCTTTGCTAGGCGGCGAAGGAAGAAGGCGCTTTGCTAGGCGGCGATGGGAGGCGACGATTTGCTAGGCGGCGAGGCAGCGAAGGGACGAAGCAATTTGGGAGGAAGCGAACGCACACGGCGATTTGGTAGGCGGCGAGGGGGCGAAGGCACGCGCTGCCTTGCTAGGCGGCAAAGGGTCACAGCGGTGTGCTAGTCGGCGAGGCGCTGAAGGGACACGGCGCTTTGCTAGGCGGCGAGGCGGCGAAGGGACGAAGCGATTTGCTAGGCGGCGATTCGGTGCCTCGCAGAAGAACTAAGCACTGTGCACGTTGGCTGTCTCACAGACAAGCAGACTGATGAAGCTGTTCGCTGCCTCGCCAACAAGCAAAGCGCTCGATCTCGTCGCTGCCTCGCAAACTAAGCAACCCATGCGACCCTTTGCCGCCTGCCAAAGCACTGCGTCCCTCCGCCGCCTCGCCGCCTGCCAAAGCGCCGCGTCTGCTCGCCACCTCACCGCCTAGCACAGCGCTGCCTCCCTTTTCCCCCTCGCCGCCTCTCACACCGCTTCGTCCCCTCGCGCTCGCCGTCTACCAAAGCGCTGCGTCCCTCCCGCCCTCGCCGCCTGGCAAACGGCTGCGTCCTTCAGCGCGTTGGCGCCTCGCCGCATGGCAGCCTAGCAAAGCGCTGCGTGCCTTCGCTGCCTGGCAAAGCGCCGTGTCCCTTCGCCGCCTCGCCGCCTAGCAAAGCGCCGTGTCCCTTCAGCGCCTCGCCGACTAGCACAACGCCGTGACCCTTGGACGCCTAGCAAAGCAGCGCGTGCCTTCGCCGCCTAAGAAAGCGCTGCGTGCCTTTTCGCCCTCGCCGCCTAGCAAAGAGCCGTGTCCCTTCGCCGCCTCGCCGCCTCCCAAAGCGCTGCGTCCCTCCGCCGCCTCGCCGCCTGGCACACCGCTGCGTGCCTTCGCCGCCTGCCAAAGCACTGCGTGCCTTCGCCGCCTCGCTGCTTAGCAAACGCCCTAGTAGCGCCGAAGGGACACAGCGCTTTTGTAGGCGCCGAAGGCACGTGGCGCTTTGCTAAGGCACGAGGCAGCGAAGCCACCAAGCGATCTGGTAGTCGTCGACGGCATACGGCGCTTTGCTAGGTGGCGAGGCAGCGAAGGCACGCAGCGCTTTGCTCGGCGTCGAGGAGTCGAAGGCAGGCGGTGCTTTGCTAGGAGCCGAAGGAACACGGCGCTTTGCTTGGCGGCGAAGGAAAACGGCGCTTTGCTAGGCGGCGAGGAGGCGAAGCGATTTGGGAGGCGGCAAAGGGACACGGCGCTTTGCTAGGCGGCGAGGGCGAAAAGGCACGCAGCGCTTTCTTAAGCAGCGAGGCGGCGAAGGCACGCGCTGCTTTGCTAGGCGGCGAGGGTCACAGCGGTGTGCTAGTCGGCGAGGCGCTGAAGGGACACGGCAATTTGCTAGGCGGCGAGGCGCCGAAGCCATTTGAGAGGCGGCGAGGGCGAAAAGGGACGCAGCGGTGTGCTAGGCGGCGGAGGCACGCAGCGCTTTGCTCGGCGCCGAGGAGTCGAAGGCAGGCGGTGCTTTGCTAGGAGCCGAAGGAACACGGCGCTTTGCTTGGCACCCACACGACGCGGAGCTTTGCTAGGCGGCGAAGGCAGACGATGCTTTGCGAGGCAGCGAGGCGACGAAGGGAGGCAGCGCTTTGCTAGGCGGCGAAGCGACAAAGTGATCTGGGAGGCGGCGAAGGGACTCGGCGCTCAGCTAGGCGGCGAGGCGGCGAAGAGATGCAGCGCTTTCTTAGGCGGCGAGGCGGCGAAGGTACGCAGCGGTGTGCGAGGCGGCGAAGGCACGCAGTGCTTTGCCAGGCGGCGAAGGCACGCGGCGCTTTGCTAGGCGGCGAACGCCCTCGTTGCTTTGCTAGGCGGCGAAGGAAGAAGGCGCTTTGCTAGGCGGCGATGGGAGGCGACGATTTGCTAGGCGGCGAGGCAGCGAAGGGACGAAGCAATTTGGGAGGAAGCGAACGCACACGGCGATTTGGTAGGCGGCGAGGGGGCGAAGGCACGCGCTGCCTTGCTAGGCGGCAAAGGGTCACAGCGGTGTGCTAGTCGGCGAGGCGCTGAAGGGACACGGCGCTTTGCTAGGCGGCGAGGCGGCGAAGGGACGAAGCGATTTGCTAGGCGGCGATTCGGTGCCTCGCAGAAGAACTAAGCACTGTGCACGTTGCCTGTCTCACAAACAAGCACACCGCTGCGTCTCTTCGCTGCCTCGCCAGCTAGCAAAGTGCTGCCTCGCTTCGCCTCCACGCCAAAAAGCAATCCGCCATGCAACCGCGCCACGTGCTGGACAAGCAAAGTGCTGCGTCTCTTCGCTGCCTCGCCCAACAACGAGCCACTGTGCACGTTGGCTGTCTCACAGACAAGCAGACTGATGAAGCTGTTCGCTGCCTCGCCAACAAGCAAAGCGCTCGATCTCGTCGCTGCCTCGCAAACTAAGCAACCCATGCGACCCTTTGCCGCCTGCCAAAGCACTGCGTCCCTCCGCCGCCTCGCCGCCTGCCAAAGCGCCGCGTCTGCTCGCCACCTCACCGCCTAGCACAGCGCTGCCTCCCTTTTCCCCCTCGCCGCCTCTCACACCGCTTCGTCCCCTCGCGCTCGCCGTCTACCAAAGCGCTGCGTCCCTCCCGCCCTCGCCGCCTGGCAAACGGCTGCGTCCTTCAGCGCGTTGGCGCCTCGCCGCATGGCAGCCTAGCAAAGCGCTGCGTGCCTTCGCTGCCTGGCAAAGCGCCGTGTCCCTTCGCCGCCTCGCCGCCTAGCAAAGCGCCGTGTCCCTTCAGCGCCTCGCCGACTAGCACAACGCCGTGACCCTTGGACGCCTAGCAAAGCAGCGCGTGCCTTCGCCGCCTAAGAAAGCGCTGCGTGCCTTTTCGCCCTCGCCGCCTAGCAAAGAGCCGTGTCCCTTCGCCGCCTCGCCGCCTCCCAAAGCGCTGCGTCCCTCCGCCGCCTCGCCGCCTGGCACACCGCTGCGTGCCTTCGCCGCCTGCCAAAGCACTGCGTGCCTTCGCCGCCTCGCTGCTTAGCAAAGGCCCTAGTAGCGCCGAAGGGACACAGCGCTTTTGTAGGCGCCGAAGGCACGTGGCGCTTTGCTAAGGCACGAGGCAGCGAAGCCACCAAGCGATCTGGTAGTCGTCGACGGCATACGGCGCTTTGCTAGGTGGCGAGGCAGCGAAGGCACGCAGCGCTTTGCTCGGCGTCGAGGAGTCGAAGGCAGGCGGTGCTTTGCTAGGAGCCGAAGGAACACGGCGCTTTGCTTGGCGGCGAAGGAAAACGGCGCTTTGCTAGGCGGCGAGGAGGCGAAGCGATTTGGGAGGCGGCAAAGGGACGCGGCGCTTTGCTAGGCGGCGAGGGCGAAAAGGCACGCAGCGCTTTCTTAAGCAGCGAGGCGGCGAAGGCACGCGCTGCTTTGCTAGGCGGCGAGGGTCACAGCGGTGTGCTAGTCGGCGAGGCGCTGAAGGGACACGGCAATTTGCTAGGCGGCGAGGCGCCGAAGCCATTTGAGAGGCGGCGAGGGCGAAAAGGGACGCAGCGGTGTGCTAGGCGGCGGAGGCACGCAGCGCTTTGCTCGGCGCCGAGGAGGCGAAGGCAGGCGGTGCTTTGCTAGGAGCCGAAGGAACACGGCGCTTTGCTTGGCACCCACACGACGCGGAGCTTTGCTAGGCGGCGAAGGCAGACGATGCTTTGCGAGGCAGCGAGGCGACGAAGGGAGGCAGCGCTTTGCTAGGCGGCGAAGCGACAAAGTGATCTGGGAGGCGGCGAAGGGACTCGGCGCTCAGCTAGGCGGCGAGGCGGCGAAGAGATGCAGCGCTTTCTTAGGCGGCGAGGCGGCGAAGGTACGCAGCGGTGTGCGAGGCGGCGAAGGCACGCAGTGCTTTGCCAGGCGGCGAAGGCACGCGGCGCTTTGCTAGGCGGCGAACGCCCTCGTTGCTTTGCTAGGCGGCGAAGGAAGAAGGCGCTTTGCTAGGCGGCGATGGGAGGCGACGATTTGCTAGGCGGCGAGGCAGCGAAGGGACGAAGCAATTTGGGAGGAAGCGAACGCACACGGCGATTTGGTAGGCGGCGAGGGGGCGAAGGCACGCGCTGCCTTGCTAGGCGGCAAAGGGTCACAGCGGTGTGCTAGTCGGCGAGGCGCTGAAGGGACACGGCGCTTTGCTAGGCGGCGAGGCGGCGAAGGGACGAAGCGATTTGCTAGGCGGCGATTCGGTGCCTCGCAGAAGAACTAAGCACTGTGCACGTTGGCTGTCTCACAGACAAGCAGACTGATGAAGCTGTTCGCTGCCTCGCCAACAAGCAAAGCGCTCGATCTCGTCGCCGCCTCGCAAACTAAGCAACCCATGCGACCCTTTGCCGCCTGCCAAAGCACTGCGTCCCTCCGCCGCCTCGCCGCCTGCCAAAGCGCCGCGTCTGCTCGCCACCTCACCGCCTAGCACAGCGCTGCCTCCCTTTTCCCCCTCGCCGCCTCTCACACCGCTTCGTCCCCTCGCGCTCGCCGTCTACCAAAGCGCTGCGTCCCTCCCGCCCTCGCCGCCTGGCAAACGGCTGCGTCCTTCAGCGCGTTGGCGCCTCGCCGCATGGCAGCCTAGCAAAGCGCTGCGTGCCTTCGCTGCCTGGCAAAGCGCCGTGTCCCTTCGCCGCCTCGCCGCCTAGCAAAGCGCCGTGTCCCTTCAGCGCCTCGCCGACTAGCACAACGCCGTGACCCTTGGACGCCTAGCAAAGCAGCGCGTGCCTTCGCCGCCTAAGAAAGCGCTGCGTGCCTTTTCGCCCTCGCCGCCTAGCAAAGAGCCGTGTCCCTTCGCCGCCTCGCCGCCTCCCAAAGCGCTGCGTCCCTCCGCCGCCTCGCCGCCTGGCACACCGCTGCGTGCCTTCGCCGCCTGCCAAAGCACTGCGTGCCTTCGCCGCCTCGCTGCTTAGCAAAGGCCCTAGTAGCGCCGAAGGGACACAGCGCTTTTGTAGGCGCCGAAGGCACGTGGCGCTTTGCTAAGGCACGAGGCAGCGAAGCCACCAAGCGATCTGGTAGTCGTCGACGGCATACGGCGCTTTGCTAGGTGGCGAGGCAGCGAAGGCACGCAGCGCTTTGCTCGGCGTCGAGGAGTCGAAGGCAGGCGGTGCTTTGCTAGGAGCCGAAGGAACACGGCGCTTTGCTTGGCGGCGAAGGAAAACGGCGCTTTGCTAGGCGGCGAGGAGGCGAAGCGATTTGGGAGGCGGCAAAGGGACGCGGCGCTTTGCTAGGCGGCGAGGGCGAAAAGGCACGCAGCGCTTTCTTAAGCAGCGAGGCGGCGAAGGCACGCGCTGCTTTGCTAGGCGGCGAGGGTCACAGCGGTGTGCTAGTCGGCGAGGCGCTGAAGGGACACGGCAATTTGCTAGGCGGCGAGGCGCCGAAGCCATTTGAGAGGCGGCGAGGGCGAAAAGGGACGCAGCGGTGTGCTAGGCGGCGGAGGCACGCAGCGCTTTGCTCGGCGCCGAGGAGTCGAAGGCAGGCGGTGCTTTGCTAGGAGCCGAAGGAACACGGCGCTTTGCTTGGCACCCACACGACGCGGAGCTTTGCTAGGCGGCGAAGGCAGACGATGCTTTGCGAGGCAGCGAGGCGACGAAGGGAGGCAGCGCTTTGCTAGGCGGCGAAGCGACAAAGTGATCTGGGAGGCGGCGAAGGGACTCGGCGCTCAGCTAGGCGGCGAGGCGGCGAAGAGATGCAGCGCTTTCTTAGGCGGCGAGGCGGCGAAGGTACGCAGCGGTGTGCGAGGCGGCGAAGGCACGCAGTGCTTTGCCAGGCGGCGAAGGCACGCGGCGCTTTGCTAGGCGGCGAACGCCCTCGTTGCTTTGCTAGGCGGCGAAGGAAGAAGGCGCTTTGCTAGGCGGCGATGGGAGGCGACGATTTGCTAGGCGGCGAGGCAGCGAAGGGACGAAGCAATTTGGGAGGAAGCGAACGCACACGGCGATTTGGTAGGCGGCGAGGGGGCGAAGGCACGCGCTGCCTTGCTAGGCGGCAAAGGGTCACAGCGGTGTGCTAGTCGGCGAGGCGCTGAAGGGACACGGCGCTTTGCTAGGCGGCGAGGCGGCGAAGGGACGAAGCGATTTGCTAGGCGGCGATTCGGTGCCTCGCAGAAGAACTAAGCACTGTGCACGTTGGCTGTCTCACAGACAAGCAGACTGATGAAGCTGTTCGCTGCCTCGCCAACAAGCAAAGCGCTCGATCTCGTCGCCGCCTCGCAAACTAAGCAACCCATGCGACCCTTTGCCGCCTGCCAAAGCACTGCGTCCCTCCGCCGCCTCGCCGCCTGCCAAAGCGCCGCGTCTGCTCGCCACCTCACCGCCTAGCACAGCGCTGCCTCCCTTTTCCCCCTCGCCGCCTCTCACACCGCTTCGTCCCCTCGCGCTCGCCGTCTACCAAAGCGCTGCGTCCCTCCCGCCCTCGCCGCCTGGCAAACGGCTGCGTCCTTCAGCGCGTTGGCGCCTCGCCGCATGGCAGCCTAGCAAAGCGCTGCGTGCCTTCGCTGCCTGGCAAAGCGCCGTGTCCCTTCGCCGCCTCGCCGCCTAGCAAAGCGCCGTGTCCCTTCAGCGCCTCGCCGACTAGCACAACGCCGTGACCCTTGGACGCCTAGCAAAGCAGCGCGTGCCTTCGCCGCCTAAGAAAGCGCTGCGTGCCTTTTCGCCCTCGCCGCCTAGCAAAGAGCCGTGTCCCTTCGCCGCCTCGCCGCCTCCCAAAGCGCTGCGTCCCTCCGCCGCCTCGCCGCCTGGCACACCGCTGCGTGCCTTCGCCGCCTGCCAAAGCACTGCGTGCCTTCGCCGCCTCGCTGCTTAGCAAACGCCCTAGTAGCGCCGAAGGGACACAGCGCTTTTGTAGGCGCCGAAGGCACGTGGCGCTTTGCTAAGGCACGAGGCAGCGAAGCCACCAAGCGATCTGGTAGTCGTCGACGGCATACGGCGCTTTGCTAGGTGGCGAGGCAGCGAAGGCACGCAGCGCTTTGCTCGGCGTCGAGGAGTCGAAGGCAGGCGGTGCTTTGCTAGGAGCCGAAGGAACACGGCGCTTTGCTTGGCGGTGAAGGAAAACGGCGCTTTGCTAGGCGGCGAGGAGGCGAAGCGATTTGGGAGGCGGCAAAGGGACGCGGCGCTTTGCTAGGCGGCGAGGGCGAAAAGGCACGCAGCGCTTTCTTAAGCAGCGAGGCGGCGAAGGCACGCGCTGCTTTGCTAGGCGGCGAGGGTCACAGCGGTGTGCTAGTCGGCGAGGCGCTGAAGGGACACGGCAATTTGCTAGGCGGCGAGGCGCCGAAGCCATTTGAGAGGCGGCGAGGGCGAAAAGGGACGCAGCGGTGTGCTAGGCGGCGGAGGCACGCAGCGCTTTGCTCGGCGCCGAGGAGTCGAAGGCAGGCGGTGCTTTGCTAGGAGCCGAAGGAACACGGCGCTTTGCTTGGCACCCACACGACGCGGAGCTTTGCTAGGCGGCGAAGGCAGACGATGCTTTGCGAGGCAGCGAGGCGACGAAGGGAGGCAGCGCTTTGCTAGGCGGCGAAGCGACAAAGTGATCTGGGAGGCGGCGAAGGGACTCGGCGCTCAGCTAGGCGGCGAGGCGGCGAAGAGATGCAGCGCTTTCTTAGGCGGCGAGGCTGCGAAGGTACGCAGCGGTGTGCGAGGCGGCGAAGGCACGCAGTGCTTTGCCAGGCGGCGAAGGCACGCGGCGCTTTGCTAGGCGGCGAACGCCCTCGTTGCTTTGCTAGGCGGCGAAGGAAGAAGGCGCTTTGCTAGGCGGCGATGGGAGGCGACGATTTGCTAGGCGGCGAGGCAGCGAAGGGACGAAGCAATTTGGGAGGAAGCGAACGCACACGGCGATTTGGTAGGCGGCGAGGGGGCGAAGGCACGCGCTGCCTTGCTAGGCGGCAAAGGGTCACAGCGGTGTGCTAGTCGGCGAGGCGCTGAAGGGACACGGCGCTTTGCTAGGCGGCGAGGCGGCGAAGGGACGAAGCGATTTGCTAGGCGGCGATTCGGTGCCTCGCAGAAGAACTAAGCACTGTGCACGTTGGCTGTCTCACAGACAAGCAGACTGATGAAGCTGTTCGCTGCCTCGCCAACAAGCAAAGCGCTCGATCTCGTCGCTGCCTCGCAAACTAAGCAACCCATGCGACCCTTTGCCGCCTGCCAAAGCACTGCGTCCCTCCGCCGCCTCGCCGCCTGCCAAAGCGCCGCGTCTGCTCGCCACCTCACCGCCTAGCACAGCGCTGCCTCCCTTTTCCCCCTCGCCGCCTCTCACACCGCTTCGTCCCCTCGCGCTCGCCGTCTACCAAAGCGCTGCGTCCCTCCCGCCCTCGCCGCCTGGCAAACGGCTGCGTCCTTCAGCGCGTTGGCGCCTCGCCGCATGGCAGCCTAGCAAAGCGCTGCGTGCCTTCGCTGCCTGGCAAAGCGCCGTGTCCCTTCGCCGCCTCGCCGCCTAGCAAAGCGCCGTGTCCCTTCAGCGCCTCGCCGACTAGCACAACGCCGTGACCCTTGGACGCCTAGCAAAGCAGCGCGTGCCTTCGCCGCCTAAGAAAGCGCTGCGTGCCTTTTCGCCCTCGCCGCCTAGCAAAGAGCCGTGTCCCTTCGCCGCCTCGCCGCCTCCCAAAGCGCTGCGTCCCTCCGCCGCCTCGCCGCCTGGCACACCGCTGCGTGCCTTCGCCGCCTGCCAAAGCACTGCGTGCCTTCGCCGCCTCGCTGCTTAGCAAACGCCCTAGTAGCGCCGAAGGGACACAGCGCTTTTGTAGGCGCCGAAGGCACGTGGCGCTTTGCTAAGGCACGAGGCAGCGAAGCCACCAAGCGATCTGGTAGTCGTCGACGGCATACGGCGCTTTGCTAGGTGGCGAGGCAGCGAAGGCACGCAGCGCTTTGCTCGGCGTCGAGGAGTCGAAGGCAGGCGGTGCTTTGCTAGGAGCCGAAGGAACACGGCGCTTTGCTTGGCGGTGAAGGAAAACGGCGCTTTGCTAGGCGGCGAGGAGGCGAAGCGATTTGGGAGGCGGCAAAGGGACGCGGCGCTTTGCTAGGCGGCGAGGGCGAAAAGGCACGCAGCGCTTTCTTAAGCAGCGAGGCGGCGAAGGCACGCGCTGCTTTGCTAGGCGGCGAGGGTCACAGCGGTGTGCTAGTCGGCGAGGCGCTGAAGGGACACGGCAATTTGCTAGGCGGCGAGGCGCCGAAGCCATTTGAGAGGCGGCGAGGGCGAAAAGGGACGCAGCGGTGTGCTAGGCGGCGGAGGCACGCAGCGCTTTGCTCGGCGCCGAGGAGTCGAAGGCAGGCGGTGCTTTGCTAGGAGCCGAAGGAACACGGCGCTTTGCTTGGCACCCACACGACGCGGAGCTTTGCTAGGCGGCGAAGGCAGACGATGCTTTGCGAGGCAGCGAGGCGACGAAGGGAGGCAGCGCTTTGCTAGGCGGCGAAGCGACAAAGTGATCTGGGAGGCGGCGAAGGGACTCGGCGCTCAGCTAGGCGGCGAGGCGGCGAAGAGATGCAGCGCTTTCTTAGGCGGCGAGGCGGCGAAGGTACGCAGCGGTGTGCGAGGCGGCGAAGGCACGCAGTGCTTTGCCAGGCGGCGAAGGCACGCGGCGCTTTGCTAGGCGGCGAACGCCCTCGTTGCTTTGCTAGGCGGCGAAGGAAGAAGGCGCTTTGCTAGGCGGCGATGGGAGGCGACGATTTGCTAGGCGGCGAGGCAGCGAAGGGACGAAGCAATTTGGGAGGAAGCGAACGCACACGGCGATTTGGTAGGCGGCGAGGGGGCGAAGGCACGCGCTGCCTTGCTAGGCGGCAAAGGGTCACAGCGGTGTGCTAGTCGGCGAGGCGCTGAAGGGACACGGCGCTTTGCTAGGCGGCGAGGCGGCGAAGGGACGAAGCGATTTGCTAGGCGGCGATTCGGTGCCTCGCAGAAGAACTAAGCACTGTGCACGTTGGCTGTCTCACAGACAAGCAGACTGATGAAGCTGTTCGCTGCCTCGCCAACAAGCAAAGCGCTCGATCTCGTCGCTGCCTCGCAAACTAAGCAACCCATGCGACCCTTTGCCGCCTGCCAAAGCACTGCGTCCCTCCGCCGCCTCGCCGCCTGCCAAAGCGCCGCGTCTGCTCGCCACCTCACCGCCTAGCACAGCGCTGCCTCCCTTTTCCCCCTCGCCGCCTCTCACACCGCTTCGTCCCCTCGCGCTCGCCGTCTACCAAAGCGCTGCGTCCCTCCCGCCCTCGCCGCCTGGCAAACGGCTGCGTCCTTCAGCGCGTTGGCGCCTCGCCGCATGGCAGCCTAGCAAAGCGCTGCGTGCCTTCGCTGCCTGGCAAAGCGCCGTGTCCCTTCGCCGCCTCGCCGCCTAGCAAAGCGCCGTGTCCCTTCAGCGCCTCGCCGACTAGCACAACGCCGTGACCCTTGGACGCCTAGCAAAGCAGCGCGTGCCTTCGCCGCCTAAGAAAGCGCTGCGTGCCTTTTCGCCCTCGCCGCCTAGCAAAGAGCCGTGTCCCTTCGCCGCCTCGCCGCCTCCCAAAGCGCTGCGTCCCTCCGCCGCCTCGCCGCCTGGCACACCGCTGCGTGCCTTCGCCGCCTGCCAAAGCACTGCGTGCCTTCGCCGCCTCGCTGCTTAGCAAACGCCCTAGTAGCGCCGAAGGGACACAGCGCTTTTGTAGGCGCCGAAGGCACGTGGCGCTTTGCTAAGGCACGAGGCAGCGAAGCCACCAAGCGATCTGGTAGTCGTCGACGGCATACGGCGCTTTGCTAGGTGGCGAGGCAGCGAAGGCACGCAGCGCTTTGCTCGGCGTCGAGGAGTCGAAGGCAGGCGGTGCTTTGCTAGGAGCCGAAGGAACACGGCGCTTTGCTTGGCGGCGAAGGAAAACGGCGCTTTGCTAGGCGGCGAGGAGGCGAAGCGATTTGGGAGGCGGCAAAGGGACACGGCGCTTTGCTAGGCGGCGAGGGCGAAAAGGCACGCAGCGCTTTCTTAAGCAGCGAGGCGGCGAAGGCACGCGCTGCTTTGCTAGGCGGCGAGGGTCACAGCGGTGTGCTAGTCGGCGAGGCGCTGAAGGGACACGGCAATTTGCTAGGCGGCGAGGCGCCGAAGCCATTTGAGAGGCGGCGAGGGCGAAAAGGGACGCAGCGGTGTGCTAGGCGGCGGAGGCACGCAGCGCTTTGCTCGGCGCCGAGGAGTCGAAGGCAGGCGGTGCTTTGCTAGGAGCCGAAGGAACACGGCGCTTTGCTTGGCACCCACACGACGCGGAGCTTTGCTAGGCGGCGAAGGCAGACGATGCTTTGCGAGGCAGCGAGGCGACGAAGGGAGGCAGCGCTTTGCTAGGCGGCGAAGCGACAAAGTGATCTGGGAGGCGGCGAAGGGACTCGGCGCTCAGCTAGGCGGCGAGGCGGCGAAGAGATGCAGCGCTTTCTTAGGCGGCGAGGCGGCGAAGGTACGCAGCGGTGTGCGAGGCGGCGAAGGCACGCAGTGCTTTGCCAGGCGGCGAAGGCACGCGGCGCTTTGCTAGGCGGCGAACGCCCTCGTTGCTTTGCTAGGCGGCGAAGGAAGAAGGCGCTTTGCTAGGCGGCGATGGGAGGCGACGATTTGCTAGGCGGCGAGGCAGCGAAGGGACGAAGCAATTTGGGAGGAAGCGAACGCACACGGCGATTTGGTAGGCGGCGAGGGGGCGAAGGCACGCGCTGCCTTGCTAGGCGGCAAAGGGTCACAGCGGTGTGCTAGTCGGCGAGGCGCTGAAGGGACACGGCGCTTTGCTAGGCGGCGAGGCGGCGAAGGGACGAAGCGATTTGCTAGGCGGCGATTCGGTGCCTCGCAGAAGAACTAAGCACTGTGCACGTTGCCTGTCTCACAAACAAGCACACCGCTGCGTCTCTTCGCTGCCTCGCCAGCTAGCAAAGTGCTGCCTCGCTTCGCCTCCACGCCAAAAAGCAATCCGCCATGCAACCGCGCCACGTGCTGGACAAGCAAAGTGCTGCGTCTCTTCGCTGCCTCGCCCAACAACGAGCCACTGTGCACGTTGGCTGTCTCACAGACAAGCAGACTGATGAAGCTGTTCGCTGCCTCGCCAACAAGCAAAGCGCTCGATCTCGTCGCTGCCTCGCAAACTAAGCAACCCATGCGACCCTTTGCCGCCTGCCAAAGCACTGCGTCCCTCCGCCGCCTCGCCGCCTGCCAAAGCGCCGCGTCTGCTCGCCACCTCACCGCCTAGCACAGCGCTGCCTCCCTTTTCCCCCTCGCCGCCTCTCACACCGCTTCGTCCCCTCGCGCTCGCCGTCTACCAAAGCGCTGCGTCCCTCCCGCCCTCGCCGCCTGGCAAACGGCTGCGTCCTTCAGCGCGTTGGCGCCTCGCCGCATGGCAGCCTAGCAAAGCGCTGCGTGCCTTCGCTGCCTGGCAAAGCGCCGTGTCCCTTCGCCGCCTCGCCGCCTAGCAAAGCGCCGTGTCCCTTCAGCGCCTCGCCGACTAGCACAACGCCGTGACCCTTGGACGCCTAGCAAAGCAGCGCGTGCCTTCGCCGCCTAAGAAAGCGCTGCGTGCCTTTTCGCCCTCGCCGCCTAGCAAAGAGCCGTGTCCCTTCGCCGCCTCGCCGCCTCCCAAAGCGCTGCGTCCCTCCGCCGCCTCGCCGCCTGGCACACCGCTGCGTGCCTTCGCCGCCTGCCAAAGCACTGCGTGCCTTCGCCGCCTCGCTGCTTAGCAAAGGCCCTAGTAGCGCCGAAGGGACACAGCGCTTTTGTAGGCGCCGAAGGCACGTGGCGCTTTGCTAAGGCACGAGGCAGCGAAGCCACCAAGCGATCTGGTAGTCGTCGACGGCATACGGCGCTTTGCTAGGTGGCGAGGCAGCGAAGGCACGCAGCGCTTTGCTCGGCGTCGAGGAGTCGAAGGCAGGCGGTGCTTTGCTAGGAGCCGAAGGAACACGGCGCTTTGCTTGGCGGCGAAGGAAAACGGCGCTTTGCTAGGCG